>NC_134096.1:138864809-139026936 GCF_000715075.1 Nicotiana tabacum | reverse complement strand
AAAAAGCTAACTTGGTTGAAGTTTGATATAAAATTGAAAATTTGTTTGGATATGCATTTTGTGGCAAGTTTTGACATGCTAAAAATCCTTTTTTTTCTCCTTTTTATTTAGCTAAAGCATCCCAAATGATCACGATTTGGCGTAAAAAGAGGTCTTAAGTTGTATTTGGGATTTGAAGCTTAAGTGAAAAGAGGTGATTGAAGATTTGACTTTGGTGTAGACGACTTCGGAATAGTGTTTTGATGATTCCGATAACTTCCTATGGTGATTTCATACTTTGGCATATGTCCGGATTTGGATTTGGAGGTCCGTAGAATAATTTGATACATTCTGGCAAAAATTGGAAAGTTGAAATTTTAAAAGGTTGAGAGGTTTGATTGAGAGTTGACCTTGATGATATAGGGCTCGTATTGTGATTCCGAAAATTGTATTAGCTCTGTTATGTCATTTGGGACTTACATGCAAAATTTGAGGTCAATCGGAATTGATTTGATATGTTTCGGCACGAGTTTTGGAAGTTGGAAGATTTGAAAATTCATAAGTTCGATTTGAGGTGCGATTCATAATTTAGACGTTGTTTGATGTGATTTGAGGCCTCGAGTGGGTTTGAGTTATGTTATGGAACTTGTTTGTATGTTTTGACGGGATCCCGAGTGGCTCGGATGTGTTGCGGAATGTTTTGAGTCGTGTGGAAGTTGCTGAAAATTCAATATGCTGGTTTATTCGCAACTGCGCTGTCACGACCCCAATTTCCCTCCATGGGATATTGTGATGGAACCTAATCTCTAAAACTAGGTAAGCCTATTAAACATGCGGAAATAACTGAAGT
Source organism: Nicotiana tabacum (assembly GCF_000715075.1). Lineage (NCBI taxonomy): Eukaryota > Viridiplantae > Streptophyta > Magnoliopsida > Solanales > Solanaceae > Nicotiana > Nicotiana tabacum. The sequence continues at coordinate 139,026,107 of NC_134096.1, read as the reverse complement.
AGTAATTTAAAAATCTTAAAACTCAACAACTGATATAAGGAAAAATCTTCACAACTCAGTACATATGCAAATTTCCCAAAACCCGGCAAAATACAAGTCACAAGCTTTATGAAGTAACACTGAATATCTCTATACATCAGAGTCTAATAAGGATAAGGAAACAACATAATATTGGTAGAGGGGGACTATGAGGCTTGCGGATGCCGGCAGGTATAGCTTGACGTCTCCACTTACGGACTCAGCGCACTGATGCTTGGTATGGTAGGAAGTACCTGTATCTGCACAAAAATATGTGCAGAAGCATAGCATGAGTACACCACAGCGGTACCCAGTAAGTGCCAAGTTTAACCTCGATAGAGTAGTGACGAGGTTAGGTCAGGGTCCTACTGGAAATAATAAGAAAACTGGACGAAAGATTTAACAATATATTAATAATGACAATGGAAATGAAACAATTAAGGAGTATGCCACAATTTAGCTGTACAGATTAAGGGAAAATAATACATCACAGAGGAAAATGGGGATTTAGATGTTAAGGAAAACAAAACAACCAAAGACAAGTACACCAATAGAGAAATATCAACAAGGGCACTCCCGAGGTACCGCCTCGTAGTCCTAAATCATAAATAAATTCACAATTTTTCCTTATATCACCGCGGGAGCCTTCACATTTAGTTATAAAAATCATTTTTTCCGAAATAGCATCTTGCGTTATAGCCCACCTTATCACACTACATGGTTTCTAGTAGTTCCCCTACTAGCCACGCGTATCAAGCCCACCTTATCTCACTGCATGTGTTCAACACCCAGACCTTATACCACAACATACGTATCAATATCACAGTATATCACAAATCGCACCTCAAGTGCCCAGTTATCATAACTTGGCAAAGAAAGCAACAACAACAAAGAAATCAACCTTATCTCACCGCATGTGTTCAACCACAATGTACACAAAATCTTAACAACATAACCGGAAGTGAACAATTCAACAGAATAATATTTCACAATTTAACACTTTGCCTCAAGTGATTCACGGCCTTTATATCTCAATACCAATTCCAACAATCAGATATTTCATATTTAAACAACTTCAAGTAAGGAGTTCAACTTTCGAATAATGAGCACGGAATAAAAAGGGAACAAAACTTCAACTAATGTAACGAACACGACTTGTCGTTTTGAGAATTAGCGTCACGTTCAGGGACTTAAGGTCCCGAGCAACTTCATAATGTGTATTATGACTCGCATGTGTGGTCAAGTTTAGTTTTTGGATGATTCGGGATTTAAAATGAAAGAACAGACCTTATTTTGAAACTTAAATGAAAAGAGTTGACCGGAGTTTGACTTTTGAGAAAATGAATACGGAATGGAGTTTTGATGATTCCAATAGTTTCGTATGGTGATTTCGGACTTAGACGTATGTCCGGATTTGGATTTGGAAGTTCATAGGGTAATTCGGCGCATTTTGGCGAAAATTGGAAAAGTTGAAGTTTTAAAATATTTATAAGTTTGGCCGAAGGTTGAATTGTAGATAATGGGGTTAGATTTTGATTTCGAAAATTGGAACAAGTCAATTATGTCATTTGTGACTCGTGTGCAAAATATTAAAGTCATTCTGGATTGATTTGATATGTTTCGGCGCAAATTATAGAAGTTGGAAGATTTAGAAACTCATAATTCGATTCGAGGCACGATTCATAATTTCAGCGTTGTTTGAAGTAATTTGAAACATCGAGCAGGTCCGTGTTATGCTATGGGACTTATTGGTATATTCGGAAGAGGACCCGAGTGGCTCGGATGAGTTTCGGACGGGGTTCGGATCGTTTGAACCTTGGTTGGAGTTGCTGTAATTTGGATGCTGGTGCAATCGCTTTTGCGGAAGCTTGATCGTAGAAGCGAGGCAACTCCTCGCACAAGCGACTGGAAGGGAAGTTGGGCAGAGGCTGATGGAGCAGGTCGCAGAAGCGGCAACTTGTGCGCAGAAGCGCATTCCAGCACGCATAAGCGAAATTTCTTTCGCACCTGCAACATCGCAGGTGCGGCGACAGTGCTCGCAGAAGCAGAGGTAGCGCAGAAGCGTGGTTTTTCTCATAGAAGCGAGCTTGCAGGCACGACAAATTTGTCCATAGAAGCAGAACTGGACAGAAACATAAGGACCAAAAATGGTCATTTCTTCATTTTGTTTTTGGAGTTTGAAGCTCGGTTCTTGGGCGATTTTGAGGATTTCTTCACGACTTCGACTTGGTTAAGTGTTCTATATAAAGTAATTATATTTTATAAATTTATGGTTATATTAATCGTTTAATTCGAGTTTTAATGGAAGAAATTGGAATTTTTGTAAAACTCTTAAAAAACAGAAATTTAAGATTTGGAGGTCGATTTGTTATCGGAATTTGATAAAATTTGTATGGTTGAACTTGTATCGGAATGGGTATTCGTATTCCGTGACAATTCTGCCAGATTTCGAGAGGCGGGCTCCGCGTTGACTTTCGGGTTGACCTTTTAATGTGAAATTTTAAGTCGACGTTATATTATCCGGAATTATTTCCGTTGAATTTTAATGAAGTTATGTAATTAATTTGGCTATATTTGAGTCGTCCGGAGGTCCTTTCACACAAGAAGGCTATTTTGGAATATCGGCCTAACTTCAAAAAGGTAAGTATCTTGCCTAACCATGAGTGGGGGAATTACCCCTTAGGCATTGAGTCTTATGTGGAAATTGTGTGATTGAAAGCCGTGTAAGTGAGGTAACGAGTACGTACTTGGCTTATATGTGCAAATTATATCCGTTAAAATTCGTAGACACACTTATGTATTAAATTGAAAATTGTTGGCACTTATTAAATCCTTTATTTGTCATGCCTCAAACCTTATTTGTCGAATTTATTTTTATTTGAGAATTTGGTGGGATTGCCACTTTGATTGTTAAGTGAATCTAGTGTGTTTGTTGAGTTAACATTTCCTAGAAATAATTACATTATGGAGTTTTCCATCTGTAAATAATTAATTAAATAAGTTTAAAAAGAGGAATGAATATATTTATCAAAAATTTGGATTAAAAAAGGCATTGTCCTATGCTGAGTTAATTTTCCATCCTTGTTGTTGTTTATGAGATTTTATATACATTATGTTGAGCTGTGGGCTATCTACAATGAAATTAATTGATTTCGTTGTATCTTTCGAAAGGTTGTGGCCTACGGGCACTTTGTAAATACGAGAAGATTATGTTGTATTGTTGTGATTATATTCTGTGTGAATTGTTGTGTGATTTGGGGTTACTTTTATGCGGCGTATAAGGGTGGCATTCCACTGTTGATATCATGCGGGCATAAGGGTGGCATTTCACTGTTGTTATGTATGTTGCGATATTGTCTGGGTGGAGTGATAAGCGTGGCTATTATACGGAGTGATAAGGGAGGCTATTATACGGAGTGATAAGGGAGGCTATTGTGCTGGTAATTTTCATGTGATGTTGTGATTTTCCTTTTGTTTATTTTTATATCTTGTGAAACTTGTCATGTTGTTTCGGTAAACTTGATAATAGTCTTATCTATGATGAAATTGTGAGCCTGTGGCTATTGCCGGGCGGATAATATTATTGGCACTTGAATTGTCCGTGCCGATGTAATATGAAATGTGGGCACGAGGTGCCAGGGAAATATAATGATTATGTTATTGGCATGTGAATTGTCCGTGCAGATGTGATATGAAATGTGGGCACGAGGTGCCGGGAAAATATAATAATTTTTATTATTGGCACATGAGTTGTCCGTGCAGTTATGATATAAATATGGGCACTGAGTGCCGTGGAAATATGAAAGTGGGCTAAAACTCGTATTTTATGATTATGAAATGAGGTGTCACAGAGTGACTTTTATTTGAAAGAATTATATTCGAAAGATATTTATTTGAAAGAATTATATTCGAAAGATATTTATTTGAAAGAAGTATATTCAAAAGATATTTATTTAAAAGAATTATATTCGAAAGATATATATTTGAAAGAAGTATATTTGAAAGATATTTATTTGAAAGAATTATATGTGAAAGACTTATATTTGAAGGAGTTGATTAATTGGTTGTACTTGTGTTCCTTATTCGTTTGAGCAATAATTATAGTGTTCTTGTTGCCTTGCTGTTTATATCACTGGTTGATTTTTGTTGCTATTATTGCTAGTTGTTTTCCAGTACTATTGTCTACTGCTATATTGTACAGGTTATTTTACTAGTGACTATCTTGACTGTACCTCGTCACTACTCTACCGAGGTTAGTCTTGATACTTACTGGTTACTGACTGTGGTGTACTCATACTACACTTCTGCATATTTTTGTGCAGAGCTAGGTATTGGAGATATCGAATTCGGAGAGAGATTAGAGTGTGATCTCAAGGATTCAAGGTAGGGCTGCTTGGTCGTCGCAGTCCCTTGGAGTCTTTCCATTTCATTGTACTGTCAACTCTTATTAGAACAGTATTTTATATTCGATATTTGAGATCATTATATGTATTCAGTTAGAGTTTGTAACTCAGTATTACCAGTCTTGGGAGGTTGTTATAATTATTTCCGATGTTGGTTTCGACACTTGTATTAAATTCTATAAAACAAATGGCTCGAAATGTAATTGTAATCGGCTTACCTAGCCTTAGAGACTAAGTGCCTAACCAATTTGAACTGGCTGGTTTCGACACTTGTATTAAATTCTATAAAACAAATGGCTCGAAATGTAATTTGGTGAAACGGAGATCAATCCCACCTGAGTCATTGTACCAAACATGTTCAAGAATTGTGCTAAAGTATCCTGAAGTCCGAGGGTAACAACATGTATCTCTGGTGCCTGTCCCCTAACCGGAGCTACTGGCGGCTCCTCAACTGCTGCTCTGACATGTGTTATAGTTGCGGCATAGGCCCTTCCTAGGCCCCGGCCTCTCACGACTCTAGTAGGGTGTGCGGGTGTCTGCCCAGCTGACCCGGTAGGTCCTCCCCATCTGTGATAGAATGGAGATACAAATGCTCTATTCCAGTTACTACCCCACATGCACAACGAGTTAGGGGTCAAGAACAGGCGGGTAGAGGGCACCCTAGAGGGGGAGGCCCAACCCGTTGATATAATTGCTATGGTATGGCTTAGGCCGCTACAACATATGGTGTTGTTACAGGTATGATTTAATTTATAATAGAATAGCACTATTCTTATTTTGATTCAATCCCGAATATCAAGGTAAGATCTCCTATCATGCTCCTTATACGGTGAGTTTGTGAATTTGTACTCCACTCGTGTTTATCCCAGTTGGGAGATTTGATGGTGTTAGCCCGTGTATATCATTTTTGGTTTGTACACTATTGAGGGCTATGTGTCCAAAAGTGACTTTCTATTACTCACTACAGTGTGTTTCGATATAAATTCGGGATAGTTTGATTAAAAATTGGGAATTTAATGCCCTACCGGTACGGGGGTTCATTATGTGTTGTGAAATTGTTTGTCGAGATTTATTTAAAAGAAGGAAAACAAAATGGAAAATTTTCAGTTGGCACGATGTGATCCTCGCGTTTTAATGTGAATTAATATGTTTATACCGGGCTACGTGTCGCGGTGGAAGTTATATCGAGATGAGATCTTTGTGGTTAAATTCATATGTTTTAAATTCTCCTTTGTGAATGTTTTTTTTGCATTATAGTACATATAGGGAGTTATGCCTTCTGGCTTGTTTGATAATTCTTTTTTGTGTTTATCTATGCATGTTAGTCATAGTTGTGTTGTGCTTAGTGTGTTTTAGCCTACGAGGTGTGTGCCCAAATGGCGTTAAATGTGACTCGTTAATTCGTGTGAATAATTTTGAGGTCTTCATGCCTCGTGTCTCATTGATAGTAAGGTGAAGGTTTGAAATGAGATTTTAGTCAACATGAGGTTAATTGATGATGCTGTAATTGATTATGAACATTTATTATGATTCGAGATGTGGTTATGGGCAAACGTATGATGTACGCGAGTGTAGGCACGAGTTGCTACAGCCGGTTGAGACCAATATGACATGTTGATATTGTAACGACCCGGACGATCGTTTTAAGTATTACAGCCATGTTCCCCCATTTACTGCTTATCTTGTGTCAAATTATAATTATGTGACTTGTCGGGGAGGTTTAAGAATGAATTGGAACACTTAGTTCCAAGATTTAAAGCTTAAGTGAAAATAATTGACTGGATGTTGACTTATGTGAAAACGACCTCGGAATAGAGTTTTGACGATTCCAATAGTTCCGTATAGTGATTTTGGACTTAGGAGTATGTCCGGAAAATTATTTGGAAGCCCGTAGTTAAATTAGGCTTGAAATGGCGAAAATAGGAAGTTAAGTTTGGAAGTTTGACCGGGGAGTTAACATTTTTGATATCGGGGTCAGAATCCAATTTTGAAAATTTGAATAATTTCATTATGTCATTTATGACTTGTGTTCAAACTTTGAGGTCAATCGGACTTGATTTGATAGGTTTCGGCATCAAATGCAGAAGTTGGAATTTGTTAGTTTTCATTAGGCTTTAATTGGGGTGCGATTCATGGTTTTAGCATTGTTTGACGTGATTTGAGGCGTCGACTAAGTTCGTATGATATTTTAGGACTTGTTGGTGTATTTGGTTGAGGTCCTGGGGGCCTCGGGTGAGTTTTGGATGGTTAACGGATCAAAATTTGGACTTAGTGAAAATCTGAAAATTTTGCCTTCTGGTGCAATCACACCTGTGGACATTTTTTCGCAGGTGCGAGATCGCAGAAGCGAGCTTGGCATCGCAGAAGCATGAGGTCCACAGAAGCGGACGTAACCTCGCAGAAGCGACATCAAGGTTGCAGAAGCGGAGGCAAGGGAGGCTGGGCAAAACCGCAGAAGCTGGCAGCTTCTTCGCAGAAGCGAAGATGGCGCAGAAGCGGCAAAATGACCGCAAAAGCGGTTAAATATTCGGCAGGTGCGAAACCTCTGGACAGTGTACAAAAATAGAGGGTTTCAAGTTTTTACCATTTTTGGTCATTTCCAACATGGCTTTTACCATTTGTGATCATCGAGTATTTCGACTAGATAACGTGTTTTTGAGGTGAAATTCGAGGATTTTGGCCTAGGGATTTGAAAATAATATTTGATGATTTGAACTTCGAGTTATTGTCGGAATTTGGTAAATTTGGTATGGTTGGACTCGTAGTTGAATGGGCGATCATATTTTGTAACTTTTTTAGGGTTCCCAGACATGGGCTCCATTGATGAATTTTGAGAGGAATTTTGGATTTTGTTGGAATAATAGTATTTTCATATGGAATTAATTCCTATAATTTGTATTGACTAAATCGAATGAATTGTGACTAGATTCGAGGCGTTCGTAGGCTGATTCACGAGGAAAAGGCATATTGGAATAAAGAATTACACGGTTTGAGGTACGTAACACTTCTAAATTTGGTTCTGAGGGTATAAATCTGAGGGTATAAATCCCTGAATTACGTGTTATGTGAATATTTTGAAGGTGATGCACATGCCAGGTGACGGGCGTGTGGGCATGCACCATAGAAATTGTGACTTAAATAAATTCTGTGCAGTTGTAAAATTAAAGTGTCATGTTATTATCTGCATATCCTCCACGTGTTAGAGAAATTGAGCTGAGGCTGGTATTAAAGATTATGTTTAGGATACGTGCCAATATTTTGGGACCTGTAGGGTCGTGTTGTTGTTGAATTAATTGTTTTAAAATATACATTTCATACTCAATCATGTTTATCTATTGCGAGGATATTTATGGGATCGAGCTGCGCGCCGCAGTAGGCCATATTGGCTTTATAATTATCACTATTATATGGATTGGGGCTGCACGCCACAACAGGACTTGTATGCTTTATTATTATGGGATTGGACTGCACGCCGCAGTAGGCCATGTCGGCTTTATATAGCGCTTGGGCTGAAGGAACCCCTTCGAAGTCTGCACCCCTCACAGTGCGCGCAGTTGATGTTTATATTTGGGATGGACTTCCCAGGGCATTGAGTTGCCTTATTTATTTATTTATTTATTTATCTTAGGGATGGATCTTCCCTAGGCATGGATCTTGCCCGAAGCATTTATATTTTTGGGCTGGATTGGCCTTATACAGTACTGAGTGACTGACTGTTAGTTGATGTGTATATATACATATAATATATATATATATATATATATATATATATATATATATATATATATATATATATATATATATGTATATATATATATATATATATATATATATATATATGTGTGTGTGTGTGTGTGTGTGTGTGTGTGTGTGTATGGGATGGATCTTCCTTGGGATGGATTGGCCATATACAGTACTGAGTGATTGAGTATTCCAAGAGTGTGAGTACACGAGGTTTCCATTATGGTACATCACATACAACATATATTTTGGCATGTAGATATAGAGATGTCATATTCCTCATATCATGCAGAATTTATCTATTTTACTTGTACTGAGTTTAACTGTTGAACTTGAAAGCATGCCTACATTTCTGTACTGTTATTTCTATACTGGACTGTACCTGTTGAGCCTGTCACTACTTTCAGCCCAAAGGATAGTCTTGTTACTTATTGAGTTGGTTGTACTCATACTACACTCTACACCTCGTGTACAGATCCAGGTACTTCCGGATACGGCGGCTGCTAGATATCAGAGTTTCATTTATTGGAGACTATCAAGGTAGCTGCTTGGCGTCTGCATACCTTGACTCTCTTTCCCCATCAATTGTTTGTACTGTTCTATATTTATAATCAGTGTTTTATCACTCAGACTATGCTATCATTTAGATGCTCATGTACTCAGTGACACCGGGTTTTGGGAGTGTATTTATAACAGTATTTGTGGGATTTTCTATTAAATTGAAATATTCTGTTTTCAAACTTAAAAGATTATTAAGGTTATCGGCTTGCCTAGTATTGTGATAGGCGCCATCACAACATGCCAATTTCGATCATGACAGTTGGTATTAGAGCCTGGGTTACATAGGTCTCACGATTCATGAGCAAGTTTAGTAGAGTCTTGCCGATCGGTACGGACACGCCTGTACTTATCTTCGAGAGGCTGCCGAACCCATAGGAAAATTTCACTTTATTTTATTCCGTCGTGCGAATTTGTTGATTCCGGAAACTAAATTTCTGCTACTCTATTCTCTGACAGATGGTGAGGACACTTACTACCGGATCGGACGGCCAACCACCAGTGCCACCAGTTAGGGCCGCGAGAGGTCGGGAACGTGGTAGAGGCCAGGGCCATGGTAGAGGCCGGGGTCGTGGTAGAGGTCGAGGTGTAGATTGTACAACAGTTGGAGCAGCACCCGTAGAGCCATTAGTTGCTCCAGCTTTGGAGCGGGTTCCAGATATAGTTGAGCCGACAGGACCAACTCAGGCACCAGCTGTGCCTATTATGATTCCATGCCTTCAGGAGGATTTAGCCCAGATATTGACTGTTTGCACTGGCCTTGCTCAGGTGGTTTCGGCTCAGGCCGGGGAAGGTACTCATACCCCGGGGGAGGTGCTCAGAGCAGGTAGTGCAGGGATTTTAGATACCGGTGGTACTACCAGTCCAGCCTGTTGCAGCTGCTCAGGCCCAGGTGGGTCCTATTATGAATGACGAGGAGCAGAAGAGACTTGAGAGATTTGAGAGACTCCGTCCTCCATCATTCGATGGAACTGGGTCAGAGAATACTCAGGATTTCTTGGATAGATGCCAGCAGATGCTTCATACAACGGGTATTCTGGAGACCAATAGGATTTTATTTACTACTTTTCAGCTGACTGGGGCAACCTTCAGATGGTGGGAGACTTATGAGAGGAGCAGACCAGTTGGTGCAGCACCACTATCATGGTATGAGTTCTCCGTATTATTTCTGGAGAAGTTTGTGCCATAGAACCGCAAAGAGGAACTGCACATGCAGTTCGAGTAATTATGTTAGGAGGACTTGTTAGTAACCAGTATGAGATGCGGTTTTCAAAATTGGCTCGTCATGCAGTTTGGTTGGTTCTCACTGAGAGGGGGAAGATCAGGAGGTTCATTAATGGCCTCAACCATCAGTTCCGTTTTGTTATGACTCTGGGAAATGTAGCAGGTACTAAATTTGATGAGGTAATTGACAATGCTCGACGGCTAGAAATGGTCCATACTCAGGAGCATGAGGAGAGGAAGGCCAAGAGGTCTTGTGGACCGGGAAATTCCAGTGGTGTTCCTTCTGAGGGAAAGTCCTATCACAACAGGGGTTGACCTTATAGGCCCGCTCAGATGGCTCGTTCAGCTCATTGTGGCGCATCAGCTAGCCATGGTTCATACAGTGCTCGACCGATTCAGTCTTCTCTTAGTGTACTTCCAGCTCAGATTTCATCTCATGCACCATCAGTTCAGGGCCCATCTATACCAGGTTCTTCTGGTAGTTATTCTGGTTCTTGAGGTCCGCCTCAGAAGTCGCCACCATTCTTCGAGAGGGATTGCTATAAGTGTGGAGAGCTGGGTTATGTGAGGAAATATTATCCTCGCCTTTCACGAGGTCCAGTTCAATAGAGGAGTCAGGCTACGACTCCTGCACCAGCTACTACGCCACCCGCCTAGCGAGCTCGGAGTGGGGCTCAGGAAGCTAGAGGTCTCCCTAGAGGGGGAGGTCGATCAGGTAGCGGTCAGGCCCTATTCTATGCTATTCCTGCCAGGCTAGATGTTGTTGCTTCAGATTCAGTGATCACATGTATTGTCTCAGTATGCCATAGGGAAGCTTCTATATTATTTGACCCTAGTTCCACATATTCGTATGTATCATCATATTTTGCTCATTATCTAGCTATGCCCCGTGAGTCCTTAGTTTTACATGTTCGTGTGTCTACGCCGGTGGGCGATACTATTATTATGGACCGTGTGTATCGGTCGTGTGTGGTAACTATTGGGGTATTGGATAATAGAGTTGATCTCTTATTACTTAGTATGGTTGATTTCGATGTGATCTTTGGTATGGATTGGTTGTCTCCATGTCATGCTATTCTAGACTGTCACGCAAAAACAGTGACGTTAGCTATACCGGGATTGTCGAAGGTCGAGTGGAGAGGTTCTCTAGATTATGTTCCCAGCAAGGTAATTTCTAACTTGAAGACCCAACGGATGGTTGGAAAGGGGTGTTTGTCATATTTGGCCTTTGTGAGAGATGTTGATGCAGACACTCCTACCATTGATTCTGTACCGGTAGTGCGAGACTTTCCAGATGTATTTCCTGCAGACCTTCCGGGTATGCCACCCAACAGGGATATTGACTTTGGTATTGACTTGGTTTCGGGCACTCAACCCATTTTTATTCCTCTGTATCGTATGGCACCAGCTGAATTGAAAGAATTGAAAGAACAACTTCAGGAACTTCTTGATAAGGGTTTTATTAGGCCTAATGTGTCACCTTGGGGTGCACCGGTTCTGTTTGTGCAAAAGAAATATGGTACTATGTGGATGTGCATCGACTACAGGCAGTTGAACAAAGTTACAATCAAGAACAAGTATCATTTGCCTCGTATTGATGATTTATTTGACCAGCTTCAAGGAGAGAGGGTGTTCTCTAAGATTGATTTGAGGTCTGGGTATCATCAGTTGAAGATTCGGGATTCAGATATTCCAAAGACGACATTCAAAACCCGTTATGGTCACTATGAATTTCTCGTGATATCTTTTGGGCTGACCAATGCCCCAGCAGCATTTATGCACCTGATGAATAGAGTATTCCAACTGTATCTTGATTTGTTTGTTGTAGTATTTATTGATGATATCCGGGTATACTCACGTAGCTAGGAGGAACATGCACATCACTTGAGTTGTATTACAGAGATTGCAGGAGGAGAAACTTTATGCCATATTCTCTAAGTGTGAGTTTTGGCTTATTTCGTAGGCATTCTTAGGACACATAGTGTCCAGTAAAAGAATTAAGGTGGATCTGAAGAAGATAGAAGCAGTTTAGAGTTGGCCCAGGCCATCGTCAACTACTAATATTCGGAGTTTTCTCGGCTTGGCTGGTTATTATCATCGTTTTGTGGAGAGCTTCTCGTCTATTGCGGCACCTATGACTAAATTGACCCTGAAAGGTGCTCCATTCAGGTGGTCGGATGAGTGTGAAGAGATCTTTCAGACGCTCAAGACTGCCTTGACCACAGCTCCAGTTCTAGTTTTGCCTTCATCTTCAGGTTCTTATACAGTGTAATGTGATGCTTCTCGGATTAGTATTGGGTGTGTTTTAATGCAGGAGGGTAGAGTGATTGCTTATGCTTCACTCCAGTTGAAGCCACATAAAAAGAACTACCATGTTCACGATTTAGAGTTGACAGCTATTGTTCATGCACTAAAGATTTGGAGGCACACAGGTAAAATTGAGTACAACATTTCACCCTCAGACGGACGGATAGTCCGAGCGCACTATTCAGATATTGGAAAATATGCTACGTGCTTGTGTTATAGATTTTGGGGGTTCTTGGGATCACTTTTTGCAACTTGCAGAGTTTTCCTATAATAACAGCTACCAATCGAGCATTCAGATGGCTCTGTATGAGGCTTTATATGGGAGACTGTGTCGGTCTCCGGTAGGTTAGTTTGAGTCGGGTGAGGCTAGTTTACTGGGTACTGATTTAGTCTAGGATGCTTTGGAGAAGGTTAAATTGATTCAGGATCGGCGTCGCACGGCACAGTCTAGACAGAAGAGTTATGCCGACTGGAAGGTTCACGATGTTGCTTACATGGTAGGAGAGAAGGTACTACTCCGAGTTTCGCCTATGAAGGGTGTTATGAGGTTCGGGAAGAAGGGCAATTTGAGTCCTATGTATATTGGGCCTTTTGAAAAACTTAAGAAGATTAGAGAGGTGGCTTATGAACTTACTTTGCCGCCTAGTCTATCGGGTGTTCATCCAGTGTTTCATGTATCTATGCTCCGAAAGTTTGTTGGAGATCCGTCTCATGTTTTGGATTTCAGTACAATGCAATTGGATGATAATTTGATTTATGATGTGGAGCCGATGGCCATTTTGGACCGACAGGTTCGAAAGTTGAGATCAAAGAACATAGCTTCAGTGAAAGTGCAGTGGAGAGGCCAGCCAGTCAGAGAAGCTACTTGGAAGACTGAGCGGGAGATGCGTAAAAAATATCCACACATATGTGAGACTCCATGTATAATTCTAAACCCGCTAGAGGACGAATGATTGTTTAGGAGGGGGTAAATGTAACGACCCGACCGGTCATTTTGAGTATTACAGCCCCATTCCACCATTTACTGCTTATCCTGTGTCAAATTATAATTATGTGACTTGTCAGGGAGGTTTCGGAATGAATTGGAACACTTAGTTCGAAGATTTAAAGCTTAAGTGGAAATAGTTGACTGAATGTTGACTTATGTGAAAACGACCTCGGAATAGAGTTTTGATGATTCCAATAGATCTGTAAGCGTGAGGTCCGCAGAAGCGGACATAACCTCACAGAAGCGAGTCCGCAGAAGCGACACCAAGGTTGCAGAAACGGAGGGAAGGGAAGCTGGGCAAAATTGCAGAAGCGGACAGCTTCTTCACAGAAGCGAGTCCGCAGAAGCGGACTCTTGTCGACAGAAGTGAAGAAGGCGCAAAAGCGGCAAAATGACTGCAAAAGCGGTTAAAAATTCTGCAGGTGCGGAATCTCTGGACAGTGTACAAAAACAGAGGGTTCTGAGCTTTTACCATTTTTGGTCATTTCCAACACGGGTTGAGGTGATTTTTTTCAGAGAGAATTCACGGGAAGTCTTGAGGTAAGTCACTTGTGATCATTGTTAGTCAATAATATTGAATTATCATCGAGTATTTCGACTAGATTACGTGTTTTTGAGGTGAAATTCGAGAATTTGGGCCTAGGGATTCGAAAATAAGATTTGACGATTTGAAGGTCGAGTTGTTGTTGGAATTTATAAAGTTGGTATGGTTGGACTTGTGGTTGAATGGGCATTCATATTTTATAACTTTTGTCGGGTTCCATGACGTGGGCCCCACTGATGAATTTTGAGTGGAATTTCGGATTTTGTTGGAAAATTAGTATTTTTATATGGAATTAATTCCTATAATTTGTATTGACTGAATCGAATTAGTTGTGACTAGATTCGAGGCATTCAGAAGCCGATTCGCAAGGCAAGCAAAGGCATATTGGAATAAAGAATTACACGGTTTGAGGTAAGTTACACTTCTAAACTTGGTTCAGAGGGTATAAATCCCTGAATTACATGTTATGTGAATTTTATGAAGGTGATGTGCATGCTAGGTGACGGGCGTGTGGGCGTGCACCATATTAATTGCGACTTAAATATATTCCGTGGAGTTGTAATATTAAAGAATCATGTTATTATCTGCATATCCTCCACGTGTTAGAGAAATTGAGTTGAGGCTCGTATTAAAGATCATGTTTAGGCTACGTGCCGATATTTTGGGACCCGTAGGGTCGTGTTTCTATTGAATTAAGTGTTTTAAAAATGTACATTTCATACTCAGTCATGTTCATCAATTGCGAGGATATTTATGGGATCGAGTTGCGCGCCGCATCATGCCATATTGGCTTTATAATTATCATTATTATATTGATCGGGGCTACACGCCGCAGCAGGCCATATAGGCTTTATTATTATTGGATAAGACTGCACGCCGCAGTAGGCCATATCGGCTTTATATAGCGCTTGGGCTGAAGGAGCCCCTCCAGAGTCTGCACCCCCCCACAGTGAGCGCAGTTGATGTTTATATTTGAGATGGACTTCCCATGGAATGGAGTTGCCTTATTTATTTATTTATTTATCTTAGGGATGGATCTTCCCTGGGCATGGATCTTGCCCGAAGCATTTATATTTTTGGACTGGATTGGCCTTATACAGTATTGAGTGACTGACTGTCGGTTGATGTATATATGTATGTATATATATATATATATATATATATATATATATATGGGATGGATCTTTCTTGGGCTGGATTGGCCATATACAGTACTGAGTGATTGAGTATTCTGAGAGTATGAATACACGGGGTTTCCATTATGGTATATCACATACAACATATATTTTGGCATATAGATATAGAGATGTCATATTCCTCATATCATGCAAAATTTATCTATTTTACTTGTACTGAATTTAACTGTTGAACTTGAAAGCATGCATATGTTTCTGTACTGTTATTTATATACTGGATTGTATCTGTTGAGCCCGTCACTACTTTTAGCCCAAAGGTTAGTCTTGTTACTTATTGAGTTGGTTGTACTCATACTATAATTTGCACCTCGTGTGCAGATCCAGGTACTTTCGGATACTGCGACTGCTAGATATCAGAGTTTCATTTGTTGGAGACTATCAAGATAGCTGCTTGGCGTCCGCAGACCTTGACTCTCTTCCCCCTTCAATTGTTTGCATTGTTCTATATTTTTAGATAGTGTTTTATCAGTCAGACTATGTTATCATTTAGATGCTCAAGTACTTAGTGACACCGGGTTTTGGAAGTGTATTTATAACAGTATTTGTGGAATTTTCTATTAAATTGAAATCTTATGTTTCCAAACTTAAAATATTATTGAGGTTATCGGCTTGCCTAGTATTATGATAGGCGCCATCACGACATGCAAATTTTGGGTCGTGACAGATATGAAAATTGGACCTTTTCAAGATGTTTGGAGTGTAAGAAAAATTGGTTTTAAAGTTTATAAGTGTGGATAAAAGAAATAGTCTTCAACTGAGATGGCGTTGTCGGATCCATGTTAAATTTGCGGCAGCGTAGAATCACCCGCGAGTATGTGTATAATAATACACTCAGTAATTTAATGTCCTCAGAAAGATTCTTGGCACATTCGAGGACGAACGTTTGTTTAAGAGGGGGAGAATGTAACGACCCGACTTATCCTTTCGAGAATTAGCATCACATTCAGCGACTTAAGGTCCCGAGCAACTTCGTAATGTGCATTATGATCCGTGTGTGTGGTCGAGTTTAGTTTTTGGATGATTCGGGATTTAAAATGAAAGAACAATCCTTATTTTGAAGCTTAAATGAAAAGAGTTGACCGGAGTTTGACTTTTGAGCAAACGACTTCGGAATGGAGTTTTAATGATTCCAATAGCTTCGTATGTTGATTTTGGACTTAGACGTATGTTTGGATTTGGATTTGGAAGTCAGTAGGCAATTCGGCGCATTTTGGCAAAAATTGGAAAAGTGAAGTTTTAAAATATTTATAAGTTTGGCCGAAGGTTGAATTTTGGATAACGGGGTTGGATTTCGATTCCGGAAATTGGAACATGTCCATTATGTCATTTATGACCCGTGTGCAAAATTTGAAGTCATTCCAGATTGTTTGATACATTTCGGCGCAAATTATAGAAGTTGGAAGATTTGAAAACTCATAATTCGATTCGAGGCATGATTCATAATTTCAACGTTGTTTGAAGTAATTTGAAACATCGAGAAGGTCCGTGTTGTATTATGGGACTTATTGGTATATTCGGATGATGTCTCGAGTGGTTCAAAAGTGAGGCAACTCCTTGCAGAAGTGTATGGAAGGGAAGCTCGGCAAAGGTTGATGGAGCAGGCCGCAGAAGCGGCAACTTGTTCATTGAAGCACATTCCAGCACGCAGAAGCGAAAGCTGGAAGCTTGGTGGTTTCGCGCAGAAGCGGAATTTCTTTTGCACCTGCGACATCGCAGGTGCGGCGACAGTGATCGCAGAAGCGTAGGTAGCGCAGAAGCGTGATTTTTCTCGCAGAAGCGACAAATCTTTCCGCAGAAGCAGAACTGGGCAAAAACATAAGGACCAAAAATGGTCATTTCTTCATTTGGTTTTTGGAGTTTGAAGCTCGGTTCTTGGGCGATTTTGAGGATTTCTTCATGACTTCGACTTGGGTAAGTGTTCTATATCCGAAAGTAATTATATTTCATAAATCCATAGTTATATTCATCGTTTAATTCGAGTTTTAATGGAAGAAATTGGGATTTTTGTAAAACTCTTCAAAAAAACAAAATTTACGATTTGGAGGTCGATTTATTGTCGGAATTTGATAAAATTGATATGGTTGAACTTGTATCGGAATGGGTGTTCAAATTTCATGAAAATTCTATCGGGTTCCGAGAGGCGAGCCCCGCATTGACTTTCAGATTGACTTTTTAATGTGAAATTTTAAGTCGATGTTATATTATCCGAAATTATTTCTGATGAATTTTAATGAAGTTATGTAATTAATTTGGCTAGATTTGAGCCATCCGGAGGTCATTTCACGCAAGAAGGCTATTTTGGAATATCGGCCTAACTTCAAAAATGTAAGTATCTTGCCTAACCTTGAGTGAGGGAATTACCCCTTAGGCATTGAGTCTTATGTGGAAATTGTGTGATTGAAAGCCTTGTACAAGTGACGAGTACATACTTTACTTATATGTGCAAATTATATCGGTTAAAATTGGTCGACACCCTTATGTATTAAATTGAAAATTGTTGGCACTTATTAAATCCTTTATTTGTCATGCCTCAAACCTTGTTTGTCGAATTTATTTTTATATGATAATTTGGTGTGATTAACACTTTGACTGTTATGTGAATCTCGTGTGTTTGTTAAGTTGACATTTCCTGGAAATAATTACATTATGAATTTTTCCATCTGCAAATAATTAATTAAATAAGTTTAAAAAGAGGCATTAATACATTTATCAAAAATTTGGATTAAAGAAGGCATTGTCCTATGTTGAGTTAATTTTCCATGTTGTTGTTTTTGCAATATTATATACATTGTGTTGAGCCGTGAGCTATCTGTTGTGAAATTAATTGATTTCGTTGTATCTTTGGAAAGGTTGTGGCCTACAGGAAATTTGTAAATACGAGTTGATTATGTTGTGTTGTTGTGATAATATTCTGTATGAATTGTTGTGTGATTTGGGGTTACTGTTATGCGGCGTATAAGGGTGGCATTCCACTTTTGATATCATGCGGGCATAAGGGTGGCATTTCACTATTGTTATGTGTGTTGGTATATTGTCTGAGCGGAGTGATAATGGTGGCTATTATACGGAGTGATAAGGGAGGCTATTATAGGAGTGATAAGGGTGGCTATAGAAGAGAAAAAGGTGGTTATTGATATTGTCAGAGCAGAGGGATAAGGGAGGATATTATAGGGGCGTTAAGGGTGGCAATTTTCAGGGATGGTATGTGATGATGTGGGGTTACTGTGTCGTTGATTTTTATGTGCTGATGTTGGGTTATTGTGCTAGTGATTTTCATGTGATGTTGTGATTTTCCTTTTGTTTATTTTTATATCTTGTGAAACTTGTCTTGTTGTTTCGGTAAACTTGACAATAGTCTTATCTATGAGGAAATTGTGAGCTTGTAGCTATTGCTGGACGGATAATGTTATTGGCACTTGAATTGTCCGTGCAGATGTAATATGAAATGTGGGCACGAGGTGCCAGGGAAATATAATGATTATATTATTGGCACGTGAATTGTCCGTGCAGATGTGATATGAAATGTGGGCACGAGGTGCCGGGGAGATATAATAATTTTTATTATTGACACATGAGTTGTCCATGTGGTTATGATAGAAATATGGGCACGAGGTGCCGTGAAAATATGAAAGTGAGATGAGACCCATGTTTTATGATTATGAAATGAGGTGTCACAGAGTGACTTTTATTTGAAAGAATTATATTCGAAAGATATTTATTTGAAAGAATTATATTCGAAAGATATTTATTTGAAAGAATTATATTCGAAAAATATTTATTTGAAAGAATTATATTCGAAAGATATTTATTTGAAAGAAGTATATTCGAAAGATATTTATTTGAAAGAATTATATGTGAAAGATTTATATTTGAAGGACTTGATTAATTGGTTGTACTTGTGTTCCTTATTCGTTTGAGCAATAATTATGGTGCTCTTGTTGCCTTGCTGTTTATATCACTGGTTGATTTTTGTTGCTATCATTGCTAGTTGTTTTCCAGTACTATTGTATACTGCAATATTGTACAGGTTATTTGACTAGTGAGTATCTTGACTGTACCTCGTCACTACTCCACCGAGGTTAGTCTTGATACTTACTGGGTACCAACTGTGGTGTACTCATACTACATTTCTGCACATTTTTGTGCAGAGCTAGGTATTGGAGATATCAGATTCGGACAGAGATTAGAGTGTGATCGCAAGGATTCAAGGTAGGGCTACTTGGTCGTCGCTGTCCCTTGGAGTCTTTCCATTTCATTGTACTGTCAACTTTTATTCGAATACTATTGTATATTCGATCCTTGAGATCATTGCATGTATTCAATTAGAGTTCGTGACTTAGTATTACTAGTCTTGGGAGGTTGTTATAATTATTTATGTTGTTGGTTTCAACACTTGTATTAAATTCTATTTTAAAAAATAGCTCGAAATGTAATTCTAATCGGCTTACCTAGTCTTAGAGACTAAGTGCCATCACAATGCCTGTTGTGGTATTTTGGGTCGTGACAACTAAACAGGTAAAGCAATTAGCAAGAAGAAGGTAAGGCAAATAGGATATGTGAAAATAGACTAACGATGATGAATATAACATGATAAAATAACTCAATCAATACGTGACAGGGATCTACACAATTAAAGCTAGAATTTTCCACAGTGTACACATCTGTCACCCCGCGTAAACGGCTTTCAACACATCACAATTATCATAGCAACACCAATCCTAAGGGAAATTTCCCCCACACAAGTTTAAACAAGTCACTTACCTCAAATCGCACTATCTCAATCCATTAGTAGGTTTTTCCCTCGATTATACAACTCCGAATGGCTCGAATCTAGCCAAAAATATTTTATACTATAAATATAACCATAGGAAACTGAAAGTCAACACGTCTCAAAATTTACAAAAGTTACGAAATCCGAACCCCCATTCAACAATTAGTCCAACCATATCAAAATTACTAAATTCCGATTACAACTCGGCACTCAAATCCTCAAATATAACCAAAAGGGTTTTCACAATGTTTCCAACTTACAACACCAATTAAATGACTAAAAACAACACTAGATTCAGGTAAGTTAACCAAAATTGAGTTAGGAATTCTTACCCCAACGGTTTCCTTGAAAATCTCCCGAAAATCGTCTCACCCGAACTCTCAAAATCCAAAAATGTGGAAATGAGACCAAATCCGCAAAATTTCTATTTATGCCTAGCGATTTCCGCTTCTTCGGCTTGGGGGTCGCTTCTGCGATACCGCACATGCAGAAAAACCATCACATGATTCCACTTAAGTCCAAGGATTTTGCTTCTGTAGAGAATGGCTTGCACCTGCGAGCCCGCTTTTTTGGAAAAAGTGATCGCACATGCGGTCCATCCCCAAGCCCCTCCTCAACGTCCGCTTCTATGAAGGAAATGGTTGCGCCTACAGAGGCGCATCTGTACCTAATTCTCCGCACCTATGATGCTAGACTTGGTAGTCTTATTTCGCTTCTGCGCTTCGCCACTAGCTTTTGCGAGACCGCACATGCGGTCAGTCCTTCCGCAGGTGCGATGACACTAGAAGCTGGAAATTTTAGAATTTGCATAAGTCCATAAATTGTTTTGAATTTGATCCGAATCACACCCGGGGTACTCGGGACCCCCTCCGAATATACCAACTAGTTCTAAAACTCATAACGGGCCTACTCAAGGCCAAAAATCATATCAAACAGTATCGATTCTACGAATCGCAACCCAAATTCAAGCCTATAAACTTATAACTTCCGAATTCCAAAACTAATGTCGAATCATACCAAAACAACTCTAATTGACTTTAAATTTTGCACAAGTCATAAATAACATTACGGACCTATTCCAACTTTCGGAATCTGATTCCGACCTCGATATCAATAAAGTCAACTTTCGGTCAAACTTCCAATCCTTTCATTTTCCAATTTACGCTAAAATGAAATACGGACTTCCAAATCAACATCCGGTCGCTCTCCTATGACTAAAATTTCCATATGGAGCTATTGCAATCATCAAAACTACATTCTGGTATCGTCTACATAAAAGTCAAACTACGGTAAACTCTTACAACTTAAACTTTCAACTTAGGGACTATGTGTCCCATTTCACTCCGAAACCAAAACCAAACACCCCGACGTATTCCGAAACCACAATATAACATAAAAGAGTAAATAAATAGGGGATCGGGGATAAATACTCAAAACGACCGGCCGGGCCGTTACATGCACATGAGGGAGCGCAGGTGCAGTGCCGCAGGAGCGAGGATTTGGAACGCAGGACATTTTAGAGTATCGACCTAACTTCGTTAAGGTAAGTGTCTTGCCTAACTTTGTGTGGGGAAATTACCCCTTAGGAATTGAGTCATTTGTGTTATTTGTGTAAGGTGAAAGCCGTGTACGCGAGGTGACGAGTACGTACTCAGCCTTATATATGGAAATTTTATCGGTCTTAACTCTAAGGCATCCTTATGTATTGAATTAGAAATTGTCGGAACTTGTTATATCCTTTAACCACCATGCCTACTATTACCTGCTTTATTTGAAGTTGTAGTTACTTGTTACATTCTTTACTTGTCGAGTTGCTCTTATATGCTTATTTGGAATTATTACCACTTTGAGCATTTCGTGAATTCTTTTATATTTAAGTTGCCATTTCGTGGAGGCACTTTCATTATTGAGTTTTTTATCTTCAAATAATTAAATGGGAATTTAAGTTATCAAGAGGCATTAATTTATTTTACTTGAAGTTGTGTTTAAAAGAGATGTTGTGGTTATTGAGATTCTATATACGTTGTGGTTGAGCCATGTGTTATTTATTGTGAAAACACTATTATTGTTGATTTCTTTGAAAAGGTTGTGGCCTACGGGCATTTGTGATACGAGTTGATTATGTTGTGTTGTTGTGATGATCGTACATGTGAATTGTTGTGTGATTTGGGTTGTTGTGATGTGGAGTATAAGGGTGGCATTTCACTGTTGATATTAAGCAGGGCATAAGGGTGGCATTCCACTGTTGTTAAATCTACTGTGTTATATGGGTAGCTATTGTGTTATTGTCTAGGCGGAGCTATAAGGGTAGCTATTATACGGAGTTATACGGGTGGCTACATGAGAGATTAGGGTGGCTAATGATATTGTCAGGGCACAGTGATACGGGTGGCTATAAGAGAGATAAGGGTGGCAAATGTCAGATATGATGTGTGATGGTTTGGAGATATTGTGTTGGTGAATTTCGTGTGATGGTGTGATGTTCATTGTGTTTGTTATACACTTTGCGTACTTGTCTTGTTGTTTAGATGAGCTATTAGATATCCTTGATATTACTTGTTGATTTGGGCTGCAGTAGTACACTTGCACAAGCATACACTTGTCACGACCCAAAATCCCACCACAGGCGTCCTGATGGAACTTAGTCTCTAAGACCAGGTAAGCGAATTTTAATAGCAATTCAAGCCATTTTTTATATATATATAATTTAATACAAGTGTCGAAACCAAAAGTGAAACAAATATAACAACCTCCCAAGAACAGTGATACTGAGTCATGAACTCTAATAGAATACATGCAATGATCTCAAGGATCGAGTATACAATATTGTTCGAGTAAGAGTGTCAGTACAATAAAAATGGAAAGACTCCAAGGGACTGCGACGACCAAGCAACCTACCTTGAATCCTTGCAATCACGCTCTACTCTCTTCCCGAATCCGATATCTCCAATAACTGGCTTTGCACAAAAATGTGCAGAAGTGTAGTATGAGTACACCACAGTCGCTACCCAGTAAGTATCAAGACTAACCTCGGTGGAGTAGTGACGAGGTACAATCAAGATACTCACTAGTCAAATAACCTGTGCAACATAGCATACAAAAATAATAGAAAACAGATAGCAGTGATAGCAACGATAATCAACTAGTGATATAAACAACAAAATAGCAAAAACCCCATAAATATTGCTCACACGAATAATAAAGACAAGTACAACCAATTAAGCAAGCCCTTCAAAATATACATTTTTTATCTATAAGTTTTTCAAATAAAAAAATCTTTAGAATGTAATCGTTTCCAATTAAATATATCTCGAATATACTTCCTTCAAATAAATACCTTACGAATATGAATCTTTCAAATAAATATCTCACAATATAATTATTTTAAATAAAACCTTTCGAATATAATTCTTTTAAATAAAACCTTTCAAATATAATTCTTTTAAATCACACCTTTCGAATATAATTCATTTAAATAAAACCTTTCAAATATAATTCTTTCAAATAAAAACCTTTCGAATATAATTCTTTTAAATAAAACCTTTAGAATATAATTCTTTAAAATAAAACCTTTCGAATATAATTTCTTTCAAGTAAAATCACCGGTTGGCACCTCACCTCATAATCCTTAAAATCGCGGGTCTCAGCCCACTTTCATATCTCACGATACCTCATGCCCGTATTTTTATCACAATCGTACAGTTAATTCACAAGGCAGAAGACATAATAATTTAATGAAATGACCAAGAAGTGAACGACGAGAATTTACAGATAAGTAACAGCACAATAATTAGAGATAAACAACAGGGGCGCTCCCAAGGTATCACCTTATAAACCCAAATGCAAATGCTCAACATGGGGATCTCCCGAGGTATCGCCTCGTAAACCCAAATGTAAATGCTCAATAAGGGGATTTTCCGAGGTACCGCCTCGTAATCTCAAAGTAAATATGCAGTACAGGGGGATATCCCGAGTAAATGCCTATTAGTCCCAAAGTAAATATGCAGTACAGGGGGATCTTCCGAGTAAACGCCTTGTAGTCCCAAAGTAAATAGGCAGTACAAGAGGATCTCCCACGTAAACGCCTCGTAATCCCAAAGTAAATATGCAGTACATCGGGATTTTTCGAGTAAACGCTTCCTAGTCCCAAAATAAATATGCAGTACAGGGGGATCTCCCGAGGTATCGCCTCGTAGTCCCAAAGTAAATATGCAGAAGCAAAGACGGAAGAATAACTCAACAAGAACAACCTCTTCTCAAAATCCAAATTTCTGATAAATATATTTACGTCTCCATTTAAACATATTTAATAATTATTTGCAGATGGAAATCCAAAATGAAATTAGTTTCAGACAATGGCAACTCAACCAGCACACGGAATTCACATAAGGATCAAAGTAGCAATCACACTAAATTATCATATAAAACAAATTCGACAAACAAATAACGAGGCATGACAAATAAGGATTTAATAAGCGCCAGCCAATTTCCGATTTAATACTTAAGAATTCCTACGACTTTAAACCAATAAAATTTGCACATAAAAGCCAGATTACGTACTCGTCACCTCGCTTACACGACTTTCACATTACTCAAATGACACATACGACTCAGTGCCAAAGGGTTAATTCCCCCACTCTAGGTTAGGCAAGATACTTACCTTTTTGAAGTTAGGCCGATATTGCAAAATAGCCTTCTTGCTTGAATTGACCTCCAGACAACTCAAATCTAACAAATTAATTGTATAACTTCATTAAAATTCATCGGATATAATTCCGAATAATAATACATCGACTTAAAATTTTAAATTAGAAAGTCAACCAAAAGTCAATGCGGGGCCCGCCTGTCACGAACCGAAATCCATTAAAGGTCGTGATGGTGCCTAACACCGCTGTCAGGCAAGCCAACAATAATTAATTAACTTAATTACCCATTTTAGTATTTTCAAAGCATGATTTCCTTCAATTAGATAGTAAAAGATAGAACTTACGGAGTAAATGATAATATTTTCGATACTAAAATACTGAACAACTCATAACCACTCCCAAAACCCGGTGTCACAAGTGCATGAGTATTAACTAGGAAGTAAAATGAAATACAGCATCTAAGCGGAATACAAATTAGACAGGAAATATATAAATAACTCTGATGGATACTCTGCTGGTTGTAGATCGTGATATAGAATGCAGCCCACCTAAATCCTTGCATTAACCACACCTCTGCGCCCACAAGGCCACTAGACATATATGTACCTGCACAAAAATATGCAGCAAGTGTAGTATGAGTACGTAAATCAACGCGTACTCAGTAAGTATCCGGTCTAACCTCGAAGAAGTAGTGACGAGGGGTCGACTCCGACAATTACTATGGGCTAACAATAAGATACCGATATTATAATCAAGCATGGATTGTATAAAACAGCTGAAAACCCAATAAACAAGAGGTAAGTAAACCATTCCTTTAATAATAGGAAGTTTCCAAATTTATTTTTCGTCATTTAACAATTTATATATTAAGCCAAAGAAGCAATATCAATTATTATTAGTTCCAAGATTTATCATGCGCAAATCATGCCGAGGTCGTACGGCTCGATCCAACATAATATTTAAACTGTGCACTACCGAGGGTCGAAGGACACGAACCATAGATGTATTTATCTGCTACTGAGGCATTCGGCCTGCTCCACAAAAGAAAAAAATACATTTACAACAACCAATTCAAAATTTATTAAGGGGCAATTATTCAAGGGAATACCAAATTCTTATTAACGGTCCAAAAAAACAAAGTTTAACCTTTTACAATTCCTTTATCAAGTTTCAATATGATTTAAGCAATTAAATTAGCAAGTAGGGTACAAACATTTGTATGTATAGCATGATATGTGTCCTAGACTACCCGGACAATAGCATAATTAGTAGCAACGTACGGACTCTCGTCACCTAGCGCGTACGTAGCCCCCAAAAATAGAAGCAAATTTTAATTCAATTCGCCTATGGGGTTAGTTCCCTCTTACAAGGTTAAAAAAGAGACTTACCTCGCTCCAAAATTCCATACCCGATTCCAAAGCCCTTCCAACATCTCAAACCGATGCCCATCGCTCCAAAACTATTCAATAAATGTGCAAATCCATAAATATATACTCTAATACTCATTATAATCCAATTTACAACAATTCCCAACTCCGCTCGAAAAGTCGACAAAATTCACCCTCGGGAACCACGTGCCCGGATTCCGGAAATTTTCGAAGATAAACATTACCCATAGCCTCACGAACTCAAATATATAGATTATTCTCAATTTCATGCCCAAATTCGTGGTCAAAATCCAAAAATATAAATTTCTAGGTTTTCCACCAAAACCCCAAATTTCTACAAATATTCATGAATTTCCATGTTAATTTGTATAATCCAAGTATTTAACTCAAAATGCACAGGAATCACTTACCTCTTTGATGTTGATGGAACCCCTCTCAAGATGCTCTCAAAAACGCCTAAGTCCAAGTGGGAAATGAGGGAAATGAGCTAAGTCCCGAAATAAAAGCCCTTGCACCAGTCGTAGACGTCGCATTTGCGACATCTGGTTCATAAATGCGATGGTCGCAATTGCGACAAAAGCATCGCAAATTCGAAGGAGAGGCACCCCTGCCAAGGTCGCATTTACGACCAAAATCTTCGCAAATGCGAAGAGGGAAGAATCGCAAAAGCGATAAAATTTTCGCAAATGCAAACCTCTCAAAAATTTTCCCAACCTCGCAAATGCGAGTTCTCAAATGCGATCAAAACCTCGCATTTGTGAAACCTGCAGCCCAGACCCAGAAACCAGCAGAATCAGCAACAACTTTTCATCACAAAATTGATCTGAAACCACCCCGGAACACACCCGATGCCCCCGGGACCCCGTCCAATCACATCAACCTATCCCAAAATATGACACGAACTAGCTCGAGGACTCAAATCACTTCAAACAACGTCGAAATCACGAGTCACACCCCAATTCGATCTTAATGAACTTTAGAACTTCAAACTTCTACTTTCGATGCCGAAACCTATCAAATCACGTTCGATTGACCTCAAATTTTGCACACAGGTCACATTTAACAGTACGGACCTACTCCAACTTCCGAAATCGGAATCCGACCCCGGTATCAAAAAGTCCACTCCCGGCCATCCAAATTTCTAACTTTCGCCAATTGATGCTGAGATGGCCTACGGACCTCCAAATCAACATCCGGGCATGCACCTAAGACCAAAATCACCATACAGAGCTATTTCCAGACTCTTAATCCTAAATGGTCATCGATAACATTGAAATGCACTTCAACCCAAATTTATGAAATCCTTCCAAAATATCAACTTTCCACAGTAGGCGCCGAAATGCTCCTGGGTCATCCAAAACCCGATCCGGACATATGCCCAAGTCAAAAAATCATCATACGAACCCGTTGGAACCTTCAAATCCCGATTTTGAGGTCGTTTACTCAAAAGTCAAGCATTAATCAATTCCTCCAACTTAAAGCTTCCGAATTTAGAATTTTCTTTTTAAATCGACTTTGAACTTCCCGAAACTCAATTCCGACCACACGTACAAGTCATAATACCTAAAGTGAAGCTACTCATGGCCTCAAACTGTCGAACGACACGCTATGACTCAAAACAACTGGTCGAGTCATTACATTCTCTCCCACTTAAACATACGTTCGTCCTCGAACGTGTTAAGAATTGTTCTGGAGTTGCCTGAAATCACCGTTTAACACCTCGTGCACCTACCCGTGCTACCACAACTCAGTTGAGCACATTAGCTAGAGCCAAGCTAAAGACCTTCCCCTTTATTTAGTCAAGTAAGCCTTAGAGTCAAATTCCAACATCCGATATTCTCCACCAGGCTTGTTTCTAACATACGAACACCGTATCAATCACTACACACTGCACCAACACGATTATATACCCTTACTGAATTCTTACCATGTGCCGCGTAACTCATTTGCCTAAGGCAATCTTTCCAAAGCACAACAACAAATGTTTCCACTGACTCGAAGCCCGTAGTGTACCTCATGACTAATTAAGCCTTTCTTTAACTCTCGTAATACCGCGACGACAAAGAAGATGTGTAGAACTCATAACCACCTGTCGAATCACAATTTATGGAGTCTCTCCTCCCAACAAGAACCATTACCTCATTCTGGACTGAATAACAATATCTACTCTTTAATATGCCTTATATAAATCCGATCGCACTGATCCCAGGTAAAATAATCTCGTTTCACCCAGTACAAGCTGCTCGGGCAATAAGCCACCACATATACTGCAAAAGCCTCATATGATGCCATATTGTGCTAACAAGCTACAAACTCGAATGCGATACATAAGGAAAACGAACTCTGGAATGAACTACTCAACCCACGTAACTAATTTAATAACCGAAATGATGTTATGAACCTTCCTCATAACTGAGACACAAAACACACAAGAATAGATATGGGAAACCGTACTCAACGTCACACTGTTGCGGCGTGCAACCCGATCCACACATAATAATTGAAAGAAAACACACATCGATCTGTAACACTTATACTCACGAAATGCCCGAATATGAAACATAAGCACGCCAAGTGCATAATACAAATCCTAGGGAAACGGGTAGCATCATACGCTATAAAACTCAAGCACAACTAAGGTGCGATATATGATCTGCATCTCGAGAGCCATCCTTCTCACATAATACTACCGCTACGTGGGACCTCAATACATTGTACAAATGATAAAGTCGTCTCACGACCCACATGGCATAATAGAGTATTACATGAAATAGCTGGCGACGAAATTAACATCCCACGCCCGAATGCTCTTCCATAAGGAATGCTATGCTGAATGAACATACCCAGGCTAGTGTAGAGTACACATCCATATTTGGACCCATCAACGGACTTCAAACCGATTCTGATCATACCATGCTTGGGAAAATAACCTCTCAAGGATCCACAATGACCCTTTTCCCATGACACGTAAGAACAACCGTCGAATCCGGAACAAACTTCCACAATTCAAAACCAACTGAATAGAGCGCCTTTTCAGGCCTAAACCCCCACATTAGCGATAGTACAAAAATCTCCATACTTGATTTAAATATTTAATCAACCAAGTGACTACATGTCACACTTATACAATCTTCCTGTGGGATACGCTCCCACGACCTTCCGCACCAGGTAACAAGTCTGCACTTCCATACCGCCGGCCACATTAATGTTGTAAAGCAAATCAAGAATCCACAAATCAGTATACAAAGCCTCTTACACGGGACAGCGATCTCAGGTGACTCTAAAGATAATACCAGCTGATTCTAACCATCTGAATTCTTTCCTGCTCGTCCGAGCTCGTGACATTCTTGTCAACACCGAACTGCAACCTTGATCCTCAGCTTCCGATTTCCATACCGCTCACTGCATCTAACATGACAATATATGAGAGTACAAGAATTCCATAATAAACCCTGATCCACTAATAAAATAAACACTCCGTCATATAGCAACCTTTCACCTAACTCATTTCAGGAGAACCATTGCAACACGCGACCGAATTCTCAAAACCGCAGAAAATATAACCTCAAGTAGTGGTCTAAACCACCATGACCCTTCCGGGATCCATCTACACATAACAGGACATAATAACTCGAATGCCTCCAAGTAAGATCAATTACGGTAGCCGTCAAGCCTCGCACGTACCACCACAACCACCTGTAAAACTTAACACATTGAAGGGACTGATCATTGCCACATCATGCCGATTCAACCATTACTAACCGATCCAACTTCTTATAATTTACTCTGGACTTGCCTTAGGAATAATAATAGCTCCATTAAAAACATGAAAAACCCAATTCGCACTCATCCAGAAGGACCCTATTTCACGAGACCATGTTGTCTTAAAACCCACAAACCATCTCATACCCTCCTTGTGCGCACATTCGCATTTTCAACTGGTAGACTCATTCTGATATTTCCTTTATGAATCCGAAGTTAGTTTCTCCCATTCCTCCAGCGCTACACCGCAGACCGATAATAACATAGAACACTCTCCAAGCCCCTTTTCGTAATCCGCTGCAATGCTCGATACTATCCATACTACGGACTCGAAATCCTTAGGAACCACACTTTAAATTTTTTTGAATCCACTAGGACCATTGTTGAGAGTCACCCACTCTGACTTGTTCCAAAATATAATCAAACTCCAAGGCTCTACTAGCACATGAACACCTCCTCAAAGAAGCACCCGGACTCACTTCCTTGTACATCATATCTACACGAAGCACAAAATCTAAATATTCCCAAAGCCTGAACATGAATCGATAAGGACAATTATAGTACACATTCCCTAAATGCTTTGCTCAAATCACCACTCATGTTCTCTCTCCTCAGTCGTAATAACCCACTAATATGTCGATAACCAGAAACCTCACAAGTAGACAACCATGCAATCCAATCATAGGTGGTAGGGCTCTCCCACTTATCTTGAAGCTACAATTACATAACCCCGGAACCCACCAAAATTCCTTCTTCCTCATTAGCATGATCTCGCACAATCGGCCCGCCAAATTCCTCTGAATCTTCCTGTTAAACATTTCATGAACATTATGAATCACTAGCCATATTCACATATTCGACATCTTACTGGATAGTCAGTAAAATTCTTCGTAGAAGCTTCATCAACACCACGCAACCACTAGCCTTCTCACAGGAGATAACCCACCTGTGGAAAGTCCATGCCGACACCTTCCAACAATGATGCACCGAGTACAATCACCACGAAACCACTAAACCATCCTGAGCCCGTGCTCATTCACTAGTTGTACAAGTCTGTTAACTCCTCATGGACGTCAACTAAAGGTGCGACAATGCATTCCAATCCAAAGCCATGTTGTATCCTTCTTCATATCAAGCAACTCATTTCCGTCGTATCTAACCTTCCTCCGTATAGCAGCCGATATTCCAAATTAAGCTCGTAGACCTAGTCACTGTCCACCATGAATCCCAAATCACTCTAAACTTTCCTCAACGCGTATAGCTATCCTACCACAGAACCCATATGCTACTCTGTCACTCTCCCACTTTTGTCAAACCGTCTCCTTTAAGCAACTATTCGACTTCTGTTTTCTTATGCTTGGCCTTCTAGAAGTTTAACCACCGCAAGACACTTCCCACATGTCCTTCCTCATCCTTCGCTACCCAGTTACTGCATTAAATAAAAATTCATCTCTGTAGCACCCGAACCAACAGATCGCCGCCAACTCTAAACCTCCTCGAAGATCATCTTCCTTGAGCCATCAACATTAGGATCACTAATTCGATTCTGAACCACAACACACTGCAACCTCTAACAGCCGCATTCCCGGCACCATTCACAATACTCTGCCCCAAAGGTGATTTTTTTGAAGAAGGCCATAACATCGGCGAGCTTAACACATTCAATCAAGGACGACGATATCACATCACGGATGAAGATTCCACCACACTCGAAAATACCAAGTCTCATTACTCCATCAACCCAACCCTAACCATTCTTAGTCCTATTGCCTTTCCTCCGCTGGAAATAAAACACTGAACCTCTGAATCATGCATTGAGAAAAATCTCCTTTCGAATCATTTACTGCCCCGACACGTAGACAAGTATCTTACCATTACATCAATACTATGCTATAACAACTCATAGACATCATAACAACCAGTGCCAAACCTCAAAACCATAGGAATTACTGATATTGAGCTGAAACGACAGGACAACCTTCCGCAAAGCGATGACCATAGCCCAAGCAATTACGCAGGGAGGAACATCCTGCACCACATCTGTAGTACCATTAAAATTCCTCGATTCCCAATTGATAATAACCGCTTCATGTCGCATAAGATCGAGTAGGAAAGAAATAAAGGCACAAGCCTCAAAGGAATCAAATCGCACGATGAGGAGTCAATAAAATGAAGTGCTCCTAACAACCATGTAGCCTCTCGAAGATAAGTACAGACGTCTCTATACTGATCCGCAAGGCTCTACTAGACTTGCTCATGACTCGTGAGACCTAAGTGGACCTAGTGCTCGGATACCATGTTGTCATGACCCGAAATCTATTAAAGGTCGTGATGGCACCTAACACCGCTGTCAGGCAATCCAACAATAATTAATTAACCTAATTACCCATTTTAGTATTTTCAAAGCGTGATTTCCTTCAATTAGATAGCAAAAGATAGAACTTAAGGAGTAAATGATAATATTTTCGCAACTAAAATACTGAAAAATCCATAACCACTCCCAAAACCCAGTGTCACAAGTGCATGATCATTAACTAGGGAGTAAACTAAAATACAGCATATGTCCGGAATACAAATTAGAGTGGAAAGATATAAATAACTCTGATGGAGACTCTGCTGGCTGCGGATCGTAATATAGAATGCAGCTCGCCTAAATCCCCGCATTAACCATACCTCTGCGCCCACAAGGCCACTAGACATATATGTACCTGCACAAAAATATGCAGCAAGTGTAGTATGAGTACATAAATCAATGCGTACCCAGTAAGTATCCAGTCTAACATCGAAGAAGTAGTGACGAGGGGTCGACTCCGACACTTACTATGGTCTAATAATAAAATACCAATATTATAATTAAGCATGGATTGTATAAAACAGCTGAAAACCCAATAAACAAGAGGTAAGTAAACCATTCCTTTAATAATAGGAAGTTTCCAAATTTATTTTTTGTCATTTAACAATTTATATCTCAAGCCAAAGAAGCAATATCAATTATTATTAGTTCTAAAGATTTATCATGCGCAAATCATGTCGAGGTCGTACGGCCCGATCCAACATAATATTTAAAATGTGCACTACCGAGGGTCTAACGGCACAAACCATAGATGCATATATCTGCTACCGAGGCGTTTGGCCCGCTCCACAAAAGAAAAAAATACATTTACAACAACCAATTCAAGATTTATTAAGGGGCAATAGTTCAAGGGAATACCAAATTCTTGTTAACGGTCAAAAAAAATAAAGTTTAACCTTTTACAGTTCCTTTATCAAGTTTCAATATGATTAAAGCAATTAAATTAACGAGTAGGGTACAAACATTTGTAAGTATAGCATGATATGGGTCCAAGACTACCCAGACAATAGTATAATTAGTAACTACGTACGGACTCTCGTCACCTCGCGCGTACGTAGCCCCCAAAAATAGAAGCAAATTTTAATTCAATTCGCCTATGGGGTTAATTCCCTCTTACAAGGTGAGAAAAAAGACTTACCTTGCTGCGAAATTCCATAACGGTTCCAAATCCCTTCCAAAAACTCAAACCGTTGCCTATCGCTCCAAAACTAGTCAATAAATATGCAAATCCATAAATATATACTCTAATACTCATTATAATCCAATTTACAACAATTCCCAACTCCGCTAGAAAAGTCGATAAAAATCACCCTCGGGCCCACGTGCCCGGATTCCGAAAATGTTTGAAGATAAACATTACCCATAGCCTCACGAACTCAAATATATAGATTATTCTCAATTTCATGCCCAAATTCGTGGTCAACATTAAAAAAAATACAAATTTCTAGGTTTTTACTCCAAAAACTCAAATTTCTACAATTTTGCATGAATTTCCATGTTAAAATCTATGTATAATCCAAGTATTTAACTCAAAATACACGGCAATCACTTACCTCTTTGATGTTGATGGAACCCCTCCCAAGATGCTCTCAAAAATCGCCTAAGTCCAAGTGGGAAATGAGGGAAATGAGCCAAGTCCCGAAATAAAAGCCCTTGCTCCAGTTGCAGACGTCGCATTTGCGACATCTGGTTTGCAAATGCGATGTTCGCAATTGCGACAAAAGTATCGCAAATGCAAAGAAGAGGCACCCCTGCCAAGGTCGCATTTGCGACCAAAATCTTCGCAAATGCGAAGAGGGCAGATTCGCAAAAGCGATAAAATGTTCGCAAATGCGAACCCCTCAGAAAATTTCCTACCCTCGCAAATGCGAACTCTATCCTCGCAAATGCGAGTTCGCAAATGCGATCAAAACCTCGCATTTGCGAAACCTGCAGCCCAGACCCAGAAACCAGCAGAATCAACAACAATATTTCATCCAAAAATTGATCCGAAACCACCCCGGAACACCTCCGACGCCCCCGGGACCCCGTCCAATCACGTCAACCTATCCCAAAACATGACACGAACTTGATCGAGGCCTCAAATCACGTCAAACAACGTCGAAATCACGAGTCACAGCCCAATTCGATCTTAATGAACTTTAAAACTTCAAACTTCTACCTTCGATGCCGAAACCTATCAAATCACGTCCGATTGACCTCAAATTTTGCACAGAAGTTATATTTGACATTACGGATCTACTCCAATTTTCGGAATCGGAATCCGACCCCGATATCAAAAAGTCCACTCCCGGTCAAACTTCTCAAAATCATCCAAATTTCCAACTTTTGCCAATTGACACCGAGATGGCCTACGGACCTCCAAATCAACGTCCGGACACGCACCTAAGATCAAAATCACCATATGGAGCTATTCCCAGACTCGAAATCCTAAACGGTCATCGATAACATTGAAATGCACTTCAACCCAAATTTATGAAATCCTTCCAAAATGCCAACTTTCCACAATAGGCGTTGAAATGCTCCCGGGTCATCCAAAACCTAATCCGGACATACGCCCAAGTCCAAAATCATCATACGAACCTGTTGGAACCTTCAAATCTCGATTCCGAGGTTGATTGCTCAAAAGTCAAACATTAGTCAATTCCTCCAACTTAAAGCTTCTGAATTTAGAATTTTCTTTCCAAATCGACTCCGAACTTCATGAAACTCAATTCTGACCACACATGGCCTCAAACTACCGAATGACGCGCTAGGGCTCAAAACAACCGGTCAGGTCATTACACGGCCTCTCGGAACCCGACAAAAGTTTTATGAAATCCAAACACCCATTCCGATACGAGTCCAACCATACCAATTTTATCGAATTTCAATGACAAATCGTCTTCCAAATCTTGAATTTCCGTTATTGAAAAGTTTTACAAAAAACTTGATTTCTTCCATTTAAATCCAAAATAAATGAGGAATATAACCAGGGATTTATGAAATATAATCACTTTCGGATATAGTACACTTAAGCAAGTCGAAGTCCTGAAGAATTCCTCCAAAATCGCCCCAAAACCGAGCTCCAAAATCCCAATCAAAAATGGCAAAATGACTGATTTTTGTGCTTAAATGTTTCTGTCCAGTTCGCTTCTGCGGACATATTTGTCGCATATGCGGCTTCGCTTTTACAAAACAAAATACGCATCTGCGAAGTCCAAATATCCACTGCTCAGTAGTAGCTCGTATCTGTGGGGCACATTGCGCATCTGCGATGTCGCTTCTGCGACAAAATGGTCGCTTCTGCGATCACTCCCACTGCTGACAGCTTCCTCTTCTGCGTATTCATTTTTCACTTCTGCGATCCTGCAGGTGCGGGAATTGCTTCGTACCTGTGACCACTGCCATGTCCCTTCCCATTTCGCTTTTGCGATGTCGCTTCCGTAGAGGCAAAAACATCAGCTGCTGCCCAGAAATTCAAGCAGCTTTCTTCAAGTCCAAATTGATCTGTTAACCACCCGAAATCCACTGAAGGCCCTCGGGACCTTAACCAATTATACCAACATGTCCCAAAATACAATACGCACTTAGTCGGGGTTTCAAACCACATCAAACAACGCCGAAATTATAAATCGCGCATCGAATCGAATTATGAGTTTTCAAATCTTTCAACTTCTATATTTTGCCCCAAAATGTATCAAATCAATCTGGAATGACTTCAAATTTTGCAAACGAGTCATAAATGACATAATGGAGCCGTTCCAATTTCCGGAATCAAAATTCGACCTTGTTATCAAACAATCGACTTACGGCCGAATTTATGAATATTTCAAAAACTTCATTTTTCCAACTTTTTGCCGAAATGTGCCGAATTGTCCTACGGACTTCCAAATCAAATTCCGAACATACGCCTAAGTCTGAAATCACTATACAAAGCTTTAACGTCATCAAAATTCCATTCTAGAGTCGTTTCATCAAAAGTCAAACTCCGGTCAACTCTTTTCATTTAAGATTCAGAAATAAGAATTGTTCTTTCAATTAAATTCCGAATATTCCAAAAACCAAACTCGACCACACACGCGGGTCATGATATATATTACGAAGTTGCTAGGGATCTTAAGTTATTGAACGGAACGTAAATTCTCAAAACGGTGAGTCCACGTCACCGAAATTTTAATATGGTCTGACAATACCATCTCAGTTGCGATTACCTCTTTTATCAACATTTATAAACTTTAAAACCAATTTCTTACACTCCAAATATTTTCAAAAGGCATGGTTTTTCACATCAACATACGGTATTAGTCTCAACCGACTGTAGCAACTCGTGCCCACGCACACATCATACGTATCCCCATAACCACATCTCTGGTCATAACAGTTGTTCATAATTAATTTCAGCATCGTCAATTAACCTCACATTATCCAAAACCTCCTTTCAAATTTCCACAACACTGACAGCAACACACGAGGCATGAAGACCTCATAATTATTTACCTGGATTAACGAATCACATTTAACGCCACCTGGGCACTCACCTCGTGGGCTAAAACTCAATAATTACAGCACGAATATGGCATATAAACACATAAAAGAATTATCAAATAAGCCTAATAGGCATGGCTCCCTATTAGTACTATAGTACAAATTAAATCTCACAAAGGGAGAATTTAAAACACATAAATTTTCATCACAAGGATTTCGTCCTTATATAACTTCCACCGCGGCTTATAGCTCAGTTTAAACATTTTACATCATATTAAAATACGAGGATCTCGTCCTCAACTCTAAATCACAAGTACTTTGCACATTGTGCCAATCTGGATTTTTTTGCATATCTTTTTCTTCTTTTAATAAATTTCTGATAAACAATTTCACAACACATAATGAACCCTCATACCGGTAGGGCATATAATTCATAAAATTAAAATCAATTATCCCAAAAAACATCACCTCAAAACTCACTGTAATGAGTAACAGAAAGCCACCTTTGGAATCATAACCCTCAATAATGTACAAAACAAAATGATGGGCACGACTATCGAAATAAAATCTCCCAACAAGGGTAAACACACAAGTAGGTTACAAAATTACGAAGCTCACCCATAAGTGGACCATAATAGGAGGACTCACCTCGATACTCAGAACTGAATCAAACTAAGAAAAATATTCCTTTATAACAAATTGGGATCGTACCTATAATGACACCCTCTGGTGTAGCAGCATCTGCCATACTATAGCAATTATATCAATGGGCTGGGCCTCCCCCTCTAGGGCGCCCTCTACCCGCCTGTCCTCCACCTCTAACTGGCTGTATACGTGGATTATTAACTGAAATAAAGCATGTAACCTGAATGTTTTGATGAAATTAGCCTCTCCCAAGTCTGGGACAATCTTTCATGATATGCCTAGTATCACCACAATCATAACAACCCCTTTGAGGTCGCGCCTGCTCATGCTAAGTCTGTGCCAGATAACATAAACAACCACTTTAAGAACCTCATGCCGGTGGTGCACTAAAAAAATTAACTGGAATACTACGAGTACTCTGAATTGCAGACTGGGCTAACCAACTGCCCGAACATCAGTCATGATGAGTCATAGCTTCAGCGTAGAATCCACTGAATCCTCCAGAGTTTCGAGACCTTTTGACCTCCTTAGACTCATTTTCCTCACTTCGAACACGCTCTAACATCCTGGAAATCTCTACTACTTGCTGAAATGGAATATCAATCAGCAACTCTCGAGCCATACATATTTTAGAATCATAATCGAGCCCTCCAATGAATCTACAGACTTTCTTTCTAACTGTAGGAACCAAGATAGGTGCATGGAGGGCTAACTCACTGAACCTGATAGCATATTCTGACACTGTCATGGTGCCCTGACACAACCGTTCAAACTCTGTGTGCCACCAGCCCGGAGGGCCTCGGGAATAAACTCTTTCAAAAACATCTCCGAAAATTAAGCCCAAGTTGATGGTGTTGCATCGGCTGGTCTACCCTCTTCATAAATTTGCCACCACTGATACGCTGTTCCTGACAGCTGAAATGTAGTAAAGGCAACTCTGCTCACTCCTACAATGCCCATGGTACGAAGAATACGGTGACACTTTTTTAGAAATCCCTGGGCATCCTCGGTAGTTGTGCCACTGAAGGTAGGTGGACAATACCTCTTAAATCTCTCAAGTTTCTTTTGTTCTTCTTCTGATGCCTCTGGCCTGAACTCAGGCTGAACCGGAATAACATGTTGTACCGGTACTATACCTGGGACCTGACCAATGTGAACCTGCTACTCTGGAGTACGGGTGGTAGTAGTCTGAACTCCTCCCACACTCTGTGGAATATTTGGTGAAACAGAGATGAATCCCGCCTGAGTTAATGTACCAAACATGTTCAGGAATTGTGCTAAAGTCTCCTAAAGTCTGGGGGTGACAACAGGTGTCTCTGGTGCATGTCCCCCAACTGGAGCTACTAGCGGCTCCTCGACTGCTGCCCTGACAGGTGTTCTAGCTGCGGCACGTGCCCTTCCTCGGCCTCTACCTCGGTCCCGGCCTCTTGCGGCCCTAGCAGAATGCGCGGGTGTCTGCTCAGCTGACCCGATAGCACGTGTCCTCACCATCTATGAGATAATAGAGATACAAAGGCTCCAATTCCAAAATCAACAAATCCGCACGATAGGAATGAATGAAGTGGAAATCTCCAAACAGTCTGGTAGCCTCTCGAAGATAAGTACAGACGTCTCCGTACTGATCCGCAAGACTCTACTAAACTCGTTCGTGACTCGTAGAACCTATGAACCTAGAGCTCTGATACCAACTTGTCACGACCTAAAAAATCCCACCATAGGCGTCGTGATGGCACTTAGTCTCTAAGACTAGGTAAGCCGATTTTAATAACAATTCAAGCCATTTTTTTAAAACATATAATTTAATACAACCTCTAAAGATTGGTAATAGTGAGTCACAAACTCTAACTGAATACATAGAATAATCAAAAGAGGAACAAATATAACAACCTCCCAAGACTGGTAATATTGAGTCACGAACTCTAATCGAATACATGCAATGATCTCAAGGATCAAATATACAATAATGTTCGAGTAAGAGTGACAATACAATAAAAATGGAAAGACTCCAAGGGACTGCGATTACCAAGCAGCCCTACCTTGAATCCTTGCGATCACGCTCTAATCTCTGCTCGAATTCGATATCTCCAATACCTGGCTCTGCACAAAAATGTGCAGAAATGTAGTATGAGTACACCACAGTCGGTACCCAGTAAGTATCAAGACTAACCTCAGTGGATTAGTGACGAAGTACAATCAAGACACTCACTAGTCAAATAATCTGTGCAACATA
The DNA here is from genome assembly GCF_000715075.1 of Nicotiana tabacum. Lineage (NCBI taxonomy): Eukaryota > Viridiplantae > Streptophyta > Magnoliopsida > Solanales > Solanaceae > Nicotiana > Nicotiana tabacum. The sequence continues at coordinate 138,986,866 of NC_134096.1, read as the reverse complement.
GCATACAAAAATAATAGAAAACAAATAGCAGTGATAGCAATGATAATCAACTAGTGATATAAACAACAAAACAGCAAGAACACCATAAATATTGCTCACATGAATAATCAAGAAAAGTACAACCAATTAAGCAAGCCCTTCAAAATATACATCTTTTATCTATAAGTTTTTCAAATAAAAAAAATCTTTAGAATGTAATCCTTTCCAATTAAATATATGTCGAATATACTTCCTTCAAATAAATACCTTACGAATATGAATATTTCAAATAAATATCTCCCAATATAATTCTTTTAAATAAAACCTTTCGAATATAATTCTTTTAAATAAAACCTTTCGAATATAATTCTTTCAAATAAAACCTTTCGCATATAATTCTTTTAAATCACACCTTTCGAATATAATTCTTTTAAATAAAACCTTTAGAATATAATTCTTTTAAATAAAAAACTTTCGAATATAATTCTTTTAAATAAAACCTTTAGAATATAATTCTTTTAAATAAAACCTTTCGAATGATATCTTTCGAATATAGTTTCTTTCAAGTCAAATCATCGGTTGACACCTCAACTCATAATCCTAAAAAGGTCTCAGCCCACTTTCATATCTCACGGCACCTCATGCCCGTATTTCTATCACAACCGTACAGTCAATTCACAAGGCAGAAGACATAATAATTTAATGAAATGACCGAGAAGTGAACAACGAGAATTTACAGATAAGTAACAGCACAACCATTAGAGATAAACAATATGGGCGCTCTCGAGGTATCGCCTCGTAAACCCAAATATAAATGCTCAACAGGGGGATCTCCCGAGGTACCGCCTCGTAGTCCCAAAATAAATATGCAAGACATTATTTTGGACTTGGGTGTATGTCCGGATCGGATTTTGGATGACCCGGGAGCGTTTCGGCGCCTATTGTGGAAAGTTGGCATTTGGAAGAATTTCATAAATTTGGGTCGAAGTGCATTTTAATGTTATTGATATCTGTTTGAGATTTCGAGTCTGGGAATAGCTCTGTATAATTATTCTGGCCTTAGGAGCCCATCCGAAAGTGGATTTGGGGATCTGTAGGTCATTTTGGGATCATTTGGCGAAAGTTGGGAATTTAAAGGTTTTTGGGAAAGTTTGACCGGGAGTGGACTTTTTGATATCGGGGTCGGATTCCGATTCCGAAAGTGGGAGTATGTCCTTAATATCAATTATGACTTGTGTGAAAAATTTGAGGTCAATCGAACATGATTTGATAGGTTTCGGCATCGATTGTAGAAGTTTGAGGTGTCAAAGTTCATTAAGTTTGAATTGGAGGGTGATTCATGTTTTTAGCGATGTTTGATATCAGTTGAAGGCTCGACTAAGTTCATATTGTGTTTTAAGATGTGTTGGTATAATTGGTTGAGGTCCCGAGTGCCTCGGGTGGATTCCGGATGGTAAACGGATCGAGTTTGGGCTTGGAGAAATGCTGGAGTTGCTGTCATCTAGTGTAACCGCACCTGCGAGGTTTTGGCCGCATCGCAAAAGAAGCCAGGAGGTCGTAGAAGCTAAAAGGGAGTGGGGGACTAGTAGTCCGCATGTGCAGACAATTTTTCGCAGAAGAGGATGCGCACCTACGGGGAATTTAGCGCAAAAGCGGGCTGGGCAGCTGAGGGACTTCTGCAGAAGAGAAATATTTTTGCCGCACCTGCGGAACTACAGAAGCGGTCCAGTGGGCGCAGGTGCAAAGGTTGCCTGGGCAGAATACATAAGTTAACTAAATCGGGTTTTGGCTTATTTCCCCCCCTTTTCTCTCGTTGAAGTCGGCCTTGGGGCGATTTTGGAGTGCCATTTTGTCATCCTTCATGCGGTAAGTGATCTCCACAAATTGTGAGTTAAATACATGATTTATGCATGGATTTGAGAAAATTGTGGGATTTTTAGTAGAAAACCTAGAATTAGTATTTTTGAATTTTGACAACGAATTTGGGCATGGAATTGGAAATAAATTATATATTTGAGTTCGTGAGGTTATGAGTAATGGTGGTCTTAAACAAATATTGGAATCCGGGCACGTGGGCCCAAGGGTGATTTTTATCGACTTTTCGAGCGGAGTTGGGAATTTGTCTAAATTGATTTGTTATGAGTACTAGAGTATATTCTTATTGGTTTGCATATTGTTTTACTAGTTTTCGAGCGACGGGCACCGGTTTGAGGTGTAAGAGCGGCGTTGGAGCCGGTTACGAAACTTCGGAGCAAGGTAAGTCTCCTGTCTAACTTTGTGAGGGGGAAACTACCCCTAGGTGATATATTTGATGTGTGTAACTTGTTGCGGGGACTACGTACGCACGAGGTGATGAGAGTCTGTACGTAGTTAGATTCATGTTATTGTCCGAGTAGACTTAGGTTACATCATGATGTACTTGTACTATAGGGATTATCCTTGCTCGTCTAATTCTTTTATTTCACATTATGACTTGAGACTAGACATGCGTAGAGTGATGGACTTGCTATTGTTTTATGATTTGCCACGGAATAATGGTGTTCCTCTTACGGATTTCTCCTACGTTATACGTTGTCATCGAATAATTTTCCTTAAAAATTATAACTCACATGTTCATTCGTGAGTGGGGGTCAAGAACCCGTTTAAACTTCTTATTTTAATGGGATCGGGGCGTTCGCCTCGGCAAAATATATGTACCACACACTCATGGGAGCGAGTCGTTTGCCTCGGCAGTTTAATAGATGCATCTATGGTTCGTGTCGTTCCATCCTCGGCAGTGCACAGTTTAATATTTATGTTGGATCGGGCCATACGCCTTGGCATTTCTATAAAAATATCCTCATGGAATGGTGCGTAATATTTGGCAAGAAGCTAGAGTATCTGTGAGTCTTTCCCTGATTCGAATCATAACAACCTATTTGGCGAGGTCCATTATACATATATATATATATATATATATATATATATATGTGCTCCGGTTGAGGAGGAATTGTTGATTAAGAGCCTGACTTTATTGTAAGGAGGATAATTGTACCATAGATTTACATTTATTTATTTTATTTATTTACTTTGCCTCATATTTGTTCACCTCCTTACTATACCTGATATTATTGGACTACTAGTGAGTGTCGATGTCGACCCATCGTCACTACTCCTCTGGGGTTAGGATAGATACTTACTGGGTACATGTGGATTTACGTACTCATACTACACTTGCTGCACATCTTTGTGCAGGTACTTTTATGTCTGGTGGTCCTTTGGGCACGGAGGCACGGATGTCGCGGAGACTTGCCGCGAGCTGCATTTCAGGTTATGATCCGCAGCCAGCAGAGCCTCCTCCAGGGTTATTTGTATTTTTCCTATCTAATTTGTATTCCGGACAGATGTTGTATCTTAATTTACTTCCTAGTTGATTCTCATGCACTTGTGACACTGGGTTTTGGGGGTACTTATAATTTGTTCAGTATTGTAGTTGGAAAAATATTATCATTTACTCTGCAAATTTTATTTCTAATTATTCAGTTGAAGGAAAATCATGATTTCAAAATACTAAAATGAATAATCAAGTTAATCAACTATTGTTGGCTTTCCTGACAGCGGAGTTAGGCGCCATCACGACCATTAATGGATTTTGGGTCGTGACAACATGGTATTAGAGCACTAGGTTCACTTAGGTCTCACGAGTCATGAGCGAGTCTTACGGATCGGTACGGGGACGTCTGTACTTATCTTTGAGAGGCTAAAGGACTATTAGGAGCACTTCCCTTCTTGATTCCTCATCGTGCAATTTGATTCCTTTGAGGCTTATGCCTTCATTTCCTTCTTATTCAATCTTATGCGACGTGAAGCGCTTGTTATAAATTGGGAATTGAGTAATTTTAATGGTAATACAGATGTGGTGCAGGATGTTTCTCCCTGCGTATTTGATTGGGCTATTGTCGTCGCCTTGCAGAAGGTCGTTCTGTCTTTTCAGCTCAGTATCAGTACTTCCTAAGGTTTTGAGATTTGGCTTTGATTGTTATGACGATTCATGCATTGCTATCGCATAGTGTTTGAGTAATGGTAGGATACTTGTCTATGTGTAGGGGCAGTGAATGATTTGAAAAAAGGTTTTTCTCAATGCATGATTCAGAGGTTCAGTGTTTTATTTCCAGCGGATGAAAGGCAATCGGACTAAGAATGTTCAGGTTTGGGTTGATGGAGTAACGAGACTTGGTATTTTCGAGCGTGGTGGAATCTTCATCCGTGATGTGGTGTCGTCGTCCTTGATTGAATGTGTTAAGTTCGCCGGTGTTATGGCCTTCTTCAAATCGCCTTTGGGGAAGAGTATTGTGAATGGTGCCGGGGAAGCATCTGTCAGAGGTCGCAGTGGGTTGTGGTTCAGGATCGAATCGGTGATCCTAATGTTGATGGGTTAAGGAAGATGATTTTCGAGGAGGTTTAGAGTTGGCGGTGATCTGTTGGTTCAGGTAATTTTGATTAAGGCAATAATTGGGCAGCGAAGGATAAGGAAGGACATGTGGAAGGTGTCTTGCGGTGGTTAAACTTCTAGAAGGCCAAGTGTAAGGAAACAGAAGTTGAGTAGTTGTTTAAAGGAGAGGGTTTGACCAAAGTGGGAGAGTGGCAGAGTGTCATATGAGTTCTGTGGTAGGATAGCTACACGCATTGAGGAAAGTATGGAGTGATTTGGGATTCATGATGAACAGTGACTAGGTCTACGGACTTAGGTTGGAATGTTGGCTGCTATACTGAGGAAGATTGGATACGACAGAAAGAAGTTTCTTGATATGGAGAGGAATGCAACATGACTTCGGGTTGGAATGTATTGTCGCACCTGTAGTTGATATCAATGGGGAGTGAACGAACTTGTACAACTGGTGAATGAGCACGGGCTCAGGATGGTTTATTGATTTCGTAGTAATTGTACTCGGTGCAGCGTTGTTGAAAGATGTCGGCATGGAATTTCCACATGTGGGTTATCTACGGTGAGCATGTTAAAGGTTGTGTGGTGTTGACGAAGCTTCCGCAAAACATTCTACTGACTACCCGGTAAGAGGTCGAACATGTGAATGTGGCTAGCGATTCAGAGCGTTCATGAAATGGTTAACAGGAAGATTTCGAGAAATTTGGCAGGTCGATCGCGCAAGGTCATGTCAGTGAGAAAGAAAGAATCTTGGTAGGTTCTAGGGTTATGTAATGGTAGTTTCACGCTACGTGGGAGAGCCCCACCGGTTATGATTGGATTGTGTGGTTGTCTACTTGTGCTGTTCCTGATTATCAGTGTATTGGTGGGTTATTACGACTAAGGAAAGAGCAATAGACGCACATGTGAAACACTTAGAAAACATTGCTAACTATAGGATAAATGAGGTAATTAGAATATTGTTTCAAGAGTCTGTCAACATTAGGATAAATGATTATCCTAAAAATAATTTTTTTATTAAAAAAAACAAATATCTTTAGTATTTTTTTCGATTTTGTGTTTGAAAGGAAATATGCTTTTCACCAGTTAAAGTTTTAAACATTGTAGCTTCCCATAAAAAGCACACGGAGCCCTAAGCGCCTAACCAAGGTTGCCATTGTCATAGAACCCTAAGCGCCGAAGAACCAATGGCTGGAATTGTGATAAGACCCTAAGCGGCAAAGAACCATGGTTGCCATTCTCATAGAACAATAACCGCCAATACCATCAAAGCTCAATAACCAAGAGTTACTCATGGATGAAAACTTTCGTGCTCGCTTTGCTTCTTTCTCATTTTCAAATTTACTTGCAGATTTCACAAAACATGTAAATAAAAATAGGAAAAATTTGGGGAGTGGCTGCTAATCTCAAGAAGCTACACAGTATGCTCCTTACGGTCCAGGCGATGATTGACAACTATGGTGCATAGTTATGCAAGTTTCCCTACTAGCATAATAAAAAACCCATGGGATATTTGGCTTGAAAAAGCCACCATACTTTTCTATGATGTGGATGACCTCTTTGAAGAGCTCTTGCTGGAATTAGATCGAAGAGAAGGAGATAAACGGGTGGTACATGACAAACTGCTTTCTACTTTTATGATAGACGTACCAAATGCAATAGACTCACATGAGGAAGACTTAGAAAACATTGCTAACAATATGATATAAATGAGGTAATTAGAATATTCTTTCTAGAGTCTCTTAGCAATAGGATAAATGATTATCCTAAAAATAACTTTTTATTAAAAAAAAAAACTAATATCTTCAGTATTTGTCTTGCTTTTGTGTTTGAAAGGCAGTATGTTTTTCGCCCGTTAAATCTTTAAACATTGTAGCTTCCTACTAAAAGTATACAGATCCCTAAGCGCCTAATCAAGGCTGCCATTGTCATAGAACCCTAAGTGCCAAAGAACCAATGGCTGAATAACAGAAACCTAAGCGGCAAAGAACCAAGGCTTCCATTCACAGAGAACACTAAGCACCTATCACGACCCAAAATTCATTAGAGGTCGTGATGGTGCCTAACATCGCCGTCAGGCAAGCCAACAATGAATGTTTAACTTAATTACTTCTTTTAGTATTTTTGAAACCATAATTTTCATCAATTTAATAATAAGAAATAGAATTTACAAGGTTACTGATAATGTTTTCACAACTACGATAAAGGACAACCCATAAGCACCCCCAAAACCCGGTGTCACAAATGCCTGAGCATCAACTAGGAAATAAAATAAAATACAACATCTGTCTGAGAGACAAATTAGACATGAGAATACAAATAACTCTGATGGAGGCTCTGCAGGCTGCAGATCATAATATGAAATGCAGCTCACGGTAAGTCCTCGCAATAGTCGCGCCTCTGTGCCCAAAGGATCACCAAACATATATGTATCTACACAAAAATATGCAACAAGTGTAGCATGAGTATGTAAATCAAAGCGTACCCAGTAAGTATCTTGCCTAACCCTAGAGAAGTAGTGACGAGGGGTCGACATCGACACTTACTAGTAGTCCAATAAGACAGATACAATAAGGAGTAAAGAGATATGGGGCAGAGTAAATAAACGAATTTAAACAAGTTTAAATACATGATACTATCCTCCTCTCTACAATAGACTCAAGCTCTCAATTAGAAATTTCCTCATCAACCGGAGCATATATATATAATGGACCTCACCAGATAGGTTGTCATAATTCAAATCAGGAAGACTCATAGATACACCGACTTCTTGTCAGATATTACGCACGATTTCCATAAGAGTATTTTATAGAAATGTCGAGGAGTATGGCCCGATCCCATCATAATATGTGCACTGCCGAGGCGAACAGCCTGCTCCCATGAGAGTGTGGTACATAATCCTACCGAGGCGAACGGCCCGATCCTATTAGAATAAGAAGCTTTAATGTGTCATTGACCCCACTCACGAATAGACATGTGAGTTATAAATTATTTAGGAAAACCTTTCAATGAAAACATATAGCGCGGGAGAAATACGTATAAGGAGTACAATTATTCCACGGCTAGTCATGAAGCCTATCAAATCACTACAAAAGCCAGTCTATCACTCTACGCAAGTCCAGTCTCAAGTCGTAATGCGTAATAAAGGAATTAAACGAGCAAAAATAACCCCTATAGTACAATTATAGCATGGTGTGAACCTAAGTCTACCCGGACAATAGCATGAATTTAGCCCGATCCCGTCATAATCTGTGCATTGACGAGGGTCGAACGACACGAACCATAGATACATATGTCATACTGCCGAGGCGAACGACCAACTCCCATAAGTGGGGTACATAATCCTGCCAAGGAGAACGGCCCAATCCCATTAGGATAATAAGCTTTAATGGGTCAGTGACGCCACCCATGAATAGACATGTGAGTTATAAATTTTTAAGGAAAACCTTTCAATGAAAACACATAGCGCGGGAGAAATTCGTATAAGGAGTACAATTATTCCATGGCTAGTCATGAAGCACGTCAATTCTCTACAAAAGCAAGTCTATCACGCAAAGCAAGTCCTGTCTCAAGTTGTAATGCAAAATAAACAAATGAAAAGAGAAAACATAACCCCTATAGTACAATTATAGCATGGTGTGAACCTAAGTCTACCCGGACAATAGCATGAATTTAGCTACATACGGACTCTCGTCACCTTGGGCATACGTAGCCCCCACAATAAGTAACACAACAATTACATCACCTAGGGGTAGTTTCCCCCTCACAGAGTTAGATATGAGACTTACCTCGCTCTAAAGTTTCATAACCGGCTCCAAAGGCTCTCTAACACCTCAAACCGATGCCCGTCGATCTAAAACTAGTCAAACAAGGTGCAAACCAATCAAAATATACTCTAATACCCATAATCAATCAATTTAAATAAATTTTCAACTCCGCTCAAAAAGTCAATAAAGTCAACCCTCAGGCCCACGTGCCCGGATTCAAAATGTTTTCGAATATAAACATTACCCATAACATTACTAACTCAAATATATAATTTATTCCAAATTCCATGTCCAATTTCATGGTCAAAATCCAAAATTATAAATTTCTAGGTTTTCTTCAAAATCTCACAATTTTCACCAATTTTCATGTTTAAATCCATATATAAACCAAGTATTTAACTTGTTATAGGTGGGAATTACTTACCTTGTGATGGATGACGAAGAAGCTCCTCCAAAATTGCCCTTAGCTTGGCTCCCTTGGAAGATTGAGATAAAATAAGCCAAAACCCGTTTTGGCAAACTTATACACTGCCCAGGCGACCCTTCTTCGCGTTCACAAAAGCCAAATGCCACTGCCTCAAAATTTCACTTCGCGTTTGAGTCCCCTATGCCGCGTTCGCGAAGCCTTATACCCTTGCCCATTCGCGTTCGCGGTCCAAGAGCCGCGTTCGCGAAGGCCAACCTGCTCCAGGCCCAGCTCCCCCTTTCCTTCTACGCGTTCGCGACCCCTGTCGCGTTCGCGTTGAACATCAATCAACCACCCAAAAACCCTTCTTCGCGAATGCAAGACTCTCTTCGCGTTCGCGAAGGACAAACCCAGAACCAGCAATAGCAGAAGCCAAAACAACTAGAATTGGCCCGAAACCACTCTGAATCACACCTGAGGCCCCCGAGACCTTGTCCAATCACACCAACCAGTCCCATATCATAACACAAACTTGCTGGTGGCCTCAAATCACATCAAACAATGTCAAATCTACAAGTTGAGCATCGATTCAAGCTTAATGAACCATTGAACTCCTAAGTTCCACATTCGATGCTGAAACCTATCAAATCACGTCCGATTGACCTCAAACTTTGCACACAAGTCACATTTGACATAGCGGACCTACTCCAACTTCCAGAATTGGAATCCAACCCCGATAATAAAAAGTTCACTCCTGGTCAAACTTCGAAAAACCCCCAACTTCCAGCTTTCACCAAATGACCCCAAAATGACCTACGGACCTCCAAATCCACATCCGGACGCGCTTCTATGACCAGAATCACCACACGAAGCTATTCCTAGACTCGGTATTTCAAACGGACATCGATAACATCAGTATTACAAATGGACATCCAAATTTATGAAATTCGTTCCAAAATGCCAACTTTCCACAATAGGCGCTAAAACGCTCCAGGGTAAACCAAAACCCAAACCAGATATACGCCCAAGTCCAAAATCATCATACGAACCTGTTGGAACCTTCAATTCCCGATTTCGAAATCGTTTACGCAAAAGTCAAACCTTAGATAATGTCTACAACTTACAAGCTTACAAAATTAGAATTTTCTTTCCAAATCAAATCTGAACTTCCCGAAATTCAATTCCGATCATGTGTACAAGCCATAATACCTGAAGTGAAGTTACTCAAGGCCTCAAATCGCCGAACGATGCGCTAGAGCTCAAAACAACTGGTCGGGTCATTACATTCTCTTCGACTTAAACATACGTTTGTCCTCGAACGTGCTAAGAACTGCTTCGGCGTTGTCCAAAATCAATGTTTAACACCTCGTGCACCTACTCGTGCCACCACAACCTAGTTGAGCATATTAGCTCGAGCCATACTGAATATCCTTCCTGCTACCTTAGCTAGCAAGCTTTAGAGCCAAATTTCAAGTTCTAGAGTTTCTCCACAATACCATATTCTAACATACGAACGTCGTATAAATCACCAGACACTGAACCCAACATGACCATGCTCCTCCGCTAAAATCACACCATGCACCACATAACTCATTTTCCCAAGGCAATCTCCCCCAAGCACAATGACTGAAATTTCCACTGACCCGAAGCCCGTAGTATACCTCATAACATGTATAAGCCATGTTTCAACTCTCGCAATACTTCCACGACGGAAGAGATTTGTAGAAACTCATAACCATCTGCCGAATCATAAATCATGGAGTCTCTCCTCCTGACAAGAAGCATTACTTCATTCTGAGCTGAACAACGATATTTGTTCTTTCATATACCTTATATAAATTCGATCGCATTGATCGCAGGTCCAATAATCTCGTCTCACCCAGTACAAGTTGCTCAGGCAATAAGCCACATCAGACACCGCCAAAGGTCTCTTAAGATGCCACAATGTGCCAACAAGATACAAACTCGAATGTGATACATAAGGAAAATGAACTCTGGAAAGAACTACTCAACCCACGTAAATAATTAAACAACCAAAAAGATGTTATGAACCTTCCTCAGAATAATGAGAAACAAAACACACAAGAATAGATATAGAGATATAGGGAATTGTACACACTATTGCAGCGTGCAACCCGATCCAACCATGATACCCGTGGCGACATGCCACCCAATCCAAACAACATACCCGAATGTCGACTACAAGCATGCCAAGTGTATAATATCATACCTGGGGAGACAGATAGCGCCATACGTTACAAAACTCAAGCACAGCTAAGGTGCGATAAATGACCTGCATCTCGAGAGCCATCATGTTATAACAACACCATAAACTACATGGGATCTCGATACGAGTGCAAATAATCATACAGGTATCGCAACCCATATGGCACAATAGAGATTACACGGAATAGCTGACGACAAAAATAACATCCATGGCCCGAAGACCCCTCCGTAAGTAACACTATTCTGAAATGAACACATCCGGCCTGATATAGAGCGCACATTCACATCTAGATCCATCGACGTACCTCAAGACGATTCTGATCGTACCGCACTGGGTTAATAACCTTCCAAGGATCCACAACAACCCTACTCATGACACAAAAGAACAACCGTCCAATCCAGAACAAACTTCCACAGTTCACAATCAAATGAATAGAGTGCCTCCCAGGCCTAAGCTCTTACATTAGCGATAGTACCATAATCTCCATACTTAGTTTCAATCTTCAATCAATCAAGTGACTATATGTCACACTTATACAATCTTCCCGTGGGATACGCTCCCACAACCTCCCGCACCATGTAAAAAGTCAGCACATCCATACCACCGGACATACAATGCTGTAAAGCTAATCGAGAATCCGCAAATTAGTACAAGAAACCTCTTACACAGGATACCGATCTCAGGTGACGCTAAAGACAATACCAGCTTACTCTAAACATCTGAATTACTTCTTGCTCTTCCGAGCTCGTAATATTCTTGTCTACACTGAACTGCAACCTTGATCCTCAACTTCCAATTCTCATGCCGCTCACTGCACCTAACATGCCAATACGCGAAAGTACAAGAATTTCATCATAACTCCTGAACCACTAATAGAATAAACACTCCATCATATAGAAACCTTTCACTTAACTCATTTCAGGAGAACCATTGCAACACGCGACTGAATTCCCATAACTGCAGAAAATATAATCCTCAAGTAGTGGTCTAAACAACCATAACACTTCCAGGATCCATCTACACATAACAGGACATTATAATCGAATACCTACAAATAAATCAAATTACGGCCGCCGTCAAGCCTTGCACGTACTGCCACAAATCACCCGCATAACTTAACACGCTGAAGGAACTGATCATTGCCACCATCATGCCGATTCAACCATTGCTAAACAAACCAAATTCTTCTAATTTACAATGGACTTTCCTTAGAAATAATAATATCTCTATTCAAAATATAATGAACCCAATCCACACTCATCCTGAGTGACCTTATTTCACGAGACCACGTTGCTTCAAAACCCACGAACTAACTCATACCCTCCTTGTGCGCACATTTACGTCTTTATCTGGTACACCTATTCTAATAATTCCCCTACGAACCCGAAGTTATTTTCTCCCATTCCTCCAATGCTACACCGCAGACCGATGATAACATAGAAAACTCCAAGCCCCTTGCATAATCCACTGCAAAAGCTCGATACTTAACAATACCACGAACCCGAAATCCTTAGGCATCGCACTTTAATTTTGAACCCACTAGGACCGTTGTTGAGAGTCACCCACTCTGACATGTTCCTGAATATAATCAAACTCTAAGGCCCTGCTACCAAATGAACACCCTCTCAAAGAAGCAACCGGCCGAATTCCTTTTATTGTACATCACATCCACACAAGGCATAGATTCTGAGTCTTCCCAAAACCTGAACACGAACCGATAAGGCCAAATGTAGCACAAATTCCTCTAATCCTTTGCTCAAATTACAACTGATGTTTTCTTTCCTTAGTCGTAATAACCCACCAATACAACGATAAACAGAAACTACACAAGTAGACAACCACACAATCCAATCATAGACGGCGGGGCTCTCCCACTTAGCTTGAAGCTACAATTACATAACCCTGGGACCCACCGAGATTCCTTCTTCCCCATTGACATCATCTGAAAGTCCAACAATACATTCCATACTCGAAGTCATGTTGCATCCAAATAAAATCCATGGACCTAGTCACTATCCACCATGAATTCCTAAATGGCTCCAAACATTCCTCAAGACGTGTGGCTATCCTACCACGGAACCTATTTTCTACTCTACCACTCTCCCACTTTGGTTAAACCCTCTCCTTTAAGCAACTCCTCGAATTCTACTTTTCATACTTGACCTTCTAGCAATTCAACCACTCAAAACACCTCCCACATGTCCTTCCTCGTCCTTCGCTGCCCAATTGTTGCCTCAAATCCGAATCCATCTCTGTAACACTTGAGCTAATAAATTGCCACCAACTCCAAGCCTTCTAAAAGATCATCCTTATCAAGCCATCAACATTATAAATACCCATTTGATTCCAAAATCGCTACACTCTGCCATCTCGGATAACCGCTTCTCCAGCACCATTTCACATTACCCTGCCTCGAAGGCAAATTGATGAAGACTATAACACCGGCGAACCTTAACGCATTCAACAAGGAAAATGACACCCCATCACAATTGAGAATTCTACCACGCTCGAAAATACCAAGTCTCGTTACTCCATTATCCCAAACTTGAACATTCATAGTCCAATTGCCTTTCCTCCACTGGAAATAAAATGCTCAACCTTTGAATCATGCACTGAGAAAAACCTCCTTGCAATTCATTCACTGCCCCGACACATTGACAAGCACCATGCCATTACACAAACACTGTGCGATTTCAACGTCTGAACATCACAGAAACCTGTGCGTAGCCTTAAAACCATCGAAAATACAGTTATTGAGAAGATATAACAGAACCTCTTTCGACAAGAAGACTATAATAACCTGCTCGAATGCGCAAGGAGAAACACCTTGTTCCCCGTACGTAGTACCACTGCAACTCCTCGATGCCCAAATGACACGAGCGTTGAACATCGTATAAGAATGAGTAGGAAGGATATAAAGGCATAAGCCTCAAAGGGATCAAATTGCACAATGAGGAATCAAGAAGGGAAATGCTCCTAATGTCCTTGTAGCCTCTCGAATATAAGTACAGACATCTCCATACCGATCTGCAAGACTCTACTAGACTTTCTCATGACTCGTGAGACCTAAGTGAACCTAATGCTATTATACCAAGATGTCACGACCCAAAATCCACTAGAGGTCATGATGGAGCCTAACATCGCCGTCAGGCAAACCAACAGTGAATGTTTAACTTAATTACTCATTTTAGTATTTTTGAAACCATAATTTTCATCAATTAAATAATAAGAAATAGAATTTACAGGGTTACTGATAATGTTTTCACAACAAAAATAAAGGACAACCCAAAAGCACCCCCAAAAACCTATGTCATAAGTGCATGAGCATCAACTAGGAAATAAAATAAAATACAACATCTGTCTGAGAGACAAATTAGACAGGAGAATACAAATAACTCTGATGGAGACTCATGAAATGCAGCTCATGGCAAGTCCCCGCAATAGTTGTGCCTCTACGCACAAACGATGACCAGACATATATGTACCTGCACAAAAATGTGCAGCAAGTGTAGCATGAGCACGTAAATCAAAGCGTACCCAGTAAGTATCTTGCCTAACCCCAGAGAAGTTGTGACAAGGGGTCGACATTGACACTTACTAGTAGTCCAATAAGACAGATACAGTAAGCAGTAAACCAATATGGGGTAGAGTAAATAAACAAATTTAAACAAGTGTAAATACGTGATACTGTCCTCCTCTCTACAATAGACTCAAGCTCTCAATTAGAAATTTCCTCCTCAACCAGAGCATATATATATAATGGACCTCACCAGATAGGTTGTCATAATTCAAATTAGAAAGACTCGTAGATACACTGACTTCTTGTCAGATATTACGTAGGATTTCCATAAGAGTATTTTATAGAAATGTCAAGGAGTACGGCCCGATCCCATTATAATATGTGCACTGCCGAGGCGAACAGCCTGCTCCTATAAGAGTGTAATACATAATCCTACCGAGGCGAACGGCCCGATCCTATTAGAATAAGAAGCTTTAATGTGTCACTGACCCCACTCACGAATAGATATGTGAGTTATAAATTTTTTAAGAAAACCTTTCAATGAAAACATATAGAGCGGGAGAAATACGTATAAGGAGTACAATTATTCCACGGCTAGTCATGAAGCCTATCAAATCACTACAAAAGCAAGTCTATCACTCTACGCAAGTCCAGTCTCAAGTCGTAATGCGTAATAAAGGAATTAAACGAGCAAAAATAACCCCTATAGTACAATTATAGCATGGTGTGAACCTAAGTCTACCCGGACAATAGCATGAATTTAGCTATGTATGAACTCTCGTCATCTTTTGCGTACGTGTAACACCCCAAAAAATTTCAAAGTGTTTGAGCACTAGTAAGAAAGTTGTTGTGCGATAATTATATTATTTTGTGTGTAGACAAGGGCTATTATAAGAATTATATCAATTGATCATGATAATATATGTATGAGGTGAATTACGAAGGGTTTATGGTCTAAGAAGAGTCCCAAGGCTAAGTCAATTTGAAAATTTTATGATGGGATAAAGTTTTAAGTAAGTTCGCATAAGACCTAACTTCAAACGAGCATACCTCTCTTGATATGAAGAGTAAAGTGTATTACCTATCAAAAGAAAGGACTATGTGTCTAATTTCCAAGGCTTTAAACTGTTTGTCATTTGAAAAATCCTACAAGAAGTTATGACCAAATTATCAAAGGCTGGATCTGCGATCAATTTTGTGACCGCAAAACGGTTCCGCGGACTGCATAAGCATCGCAAAGTGGATCAGAGACGGGCAAATTTTGAAAAAATATTTATTCTGTCGCATAATTGATATTGCTGCAATTTTGCTGCCCATAAAACGATTATGCTATAGCATAATTGCACCACATAATTGACTTCGGGGATCATTTTTGGAAATTTTCATATCCGATCCAATTTTGATATAAGGCCTTAGAGGGTCATTTTAAAATGTAAAATGTGATTTTGTAGAGAGAGGAGAGATCTATCTTAGAGATAGAAAGAGAAGATATAGCTATTTTTTTCATCAATTCTTGCTCAATGCTTGAAGATTTCACAAGATTTTCATCTAATAGGTAAGATTCTACTCCCTAGCCTTAAATTTCGGGATTTTGATTAAAATTAGGTCATGAGAAGTATGATTATTGGGTGTGAGAGTATTATGTATACATATATGTACCAATAAGATTTGTGGGGAGATTGTTGAGCTTAAATAAGTAAAGATTGGGTTGTGGAGTGAAGAAAATCTTGTAGAAGAACTTTATAGTTAAATTTGCACACCTAGTGTTTGATAAAATGCTGAAATGAGCTGAAACCATGAATATCTTCCTAATAATAGTTCAATTTTGTTATGTCTCAAAATAGATTGGGATTGCTAGAATTTCCAGAACGCTGTAGTAATTTAAGGAAAGCTTAAACCAAGGTATGTTGGAAAAACTACTTTCTTAGAATTGAATTCAATGATGTTCTCCTAAGTTTTAAGTATGGTTGTCTCAAGTTCCTTATTCTATGTTCCGAGTTGTTCCCAATAAATTTGATTGTCCCGAATAAGCAAAGTGTCGAGAATTAAATACTCAAAACGTGTTCCGAATGTTCCTAACACATTATGTTATCCTTTGGGAATATGTTCAAGAATGATATGTGTATTCAAATGCTATGTATTTGAGTTGTGTTTCAAATGAAGGTTATGATTCCAAATTGTGTGAGAAAACTTAATATGCTTAAGACTCTTAATTGCTCATATGTGTACCTAAAGCCTTGATTAGAAATGTCCTACTATTGATAACCTATAAAGATGTGAAAGAAATATGAAATGCGATGATTGATATAAGTGAAAGTTATACTTTTGGCCATTGGTGCCAATGGAATTAAAAGATGTGAAAGAAGTATGAAATGCGATGATTAATATAAGTGAAAGTTATACTTGTGGCCAATGGAGCCAATAAAATGGAATGATGTGAGAAAGGTTATGAAATGAGCCTTGATTCAACTCTTCCAAATTGACTACGAAAATAGAATTGCCTAAAAGCTTATGAACTCAAGGCATTCTCATATGTGGTTGTTCTAACAAATGCTATGCTTTGTGAGTATTTTTAATTTGTTTTGCATTCTTACATATTCGTGAGTGAAAATTGTGTATTGCCCTTTTTGGGGAAAAAGTATGTCAAGAATAAATGGTGTGTTATTTGTTGATGATTTTAACTTGCGCATCAATTGCCAATCATTTTACTCCATTTCTCGGAAAGAAATCTATTGTTCTTAAATTGTTCATTTCTAATGAACTTAAAGTTGTGATTTCCGAAATATTATATGTCTGTTGATATTTATGATGATGATACATGAGAGGGAATAAATGAAAGTGTAGAATATCAATAAGGCCATCGTGCCTTGAATAAAGAATCTTGTGAATGGTCAAAAGAGCCAAGGAAATATTGTTGTTGTTATTGGTTGAAAATACTAGTGGGGATTTATACAATGTGGAAGATGATGAGGTAAATACATTTGCACCTATGTTATTTTTGTGAACTATTCCCCTTATTTGGGATGAAATTGATGTGATAAAATAATTCCTCTTAATTGGAATAAGATTGATTCATATAAAAGGGTTGATGTCTCGAATAAGACAGCCTAGCCGATCGGGTCGTGATCGGATACCATGTCGCACACATGGTGGTGATTGTGCTAGAAATTGTAATTGTAATTGAGATTTTGGTTGATGTCTTCAAATAAGACAACCTAGCCGATCGGGTCGTGATCAGACTCCGTGCTAAAATTACAGTGGTATTGGTATTGATAATAATTGTGGTTGATTCTCTAATGAGATAGCGTAGCCGATCGGGTCGTGATCGGACTCCGTGCTAAAATTACGGTGGTATTGGTATTGATAGTAGTTGTGGTTGAATCTCTAATGAGATAGCCTAGCCGATTGGGTCGTGATCGGACTTCGTACTAAAATTACGGTGTCATTGGTATTGTGAGCATCGGTATTGTAAACATTGGTATTGTGAACATCGGTATTGTGAACATTGGTATTGTGAACACTGGTATTGTGAACATTGGTATTGTGAACATCGGTATGGTGAATATTGGTATTGTGAACATCGGTATTGTGAACATTGGTATTATGACCATCGGTATTGTGAACACTGGTATTGTGAACATTGGTATTGTGAACAATAGTATTGTGAACATTGGTATTGTGAATAGTGGTATATCAGTGCTAAAGATCTCCTAACCAAAAATAATATTATCATCATAATTTGATTATCACTTTCCAGTGTTATCTTCATATTTTGGAAATTATTATATTTTAACTTGGTATTTGAATATCATTGATTGTGACTTGTTGTTTCTATGGATTTCTCCTTCTTACATTGGTATTCTATTTTGAAAGAGAACCGTTAGCTTTACATACTAGTACTATTCCATATGTACTAACGTCCCTTTTGCCGGGGGCGTTGCATCTTCAATGGATGCATGTGATTCATCAGCGGTGCAACTTTGGTCCTTATTAGCAGTTACTCCCTATTCACTAGGTTTTGGTGAGCCCTATTCTATTCCAGTCCCGATGTCACTTGATGTTACACTTTGTGTCTTGAGGTATTGCTCGGGCCTTGTTGCCGGCACTTCCATATAGGTTGTGGGTGGTGTATGATGTTGGGAATTGAATTGGAAATGTTGCTCTTTGGCAAACATGTTTTGCATTATATCTATAAACTTGTAATACTTTGGAAATTATTAATGAAGTAGCTAATGGTATGAAATGGGAGTTATTAATAAAATATTTTCAGTGTTTGATTTAAGGAGTGCATCTCCTCTTTATTCATGGATGAGTTTGGGTAGAAGGAAATCTAATAGGCTTGCTCAGCCGGGTTCACTCGGTTGAGCGCCGGTCGCACTCCCCAAGTTTGGGGCGTGACAAACTTGGTATTAGAGCCTATTGTTTTAAAGTATTCTAGGATGTCTCAGAGCCGTGTCTAGTAGAGTCCTTCTTATCAGTGTATTGTCGACCACATCTATAATGAGGAGGCTACTTGGACATTTAGGAAATTCACACTTCTTTGATACTCCAGATCGTATGATAGAACTCAAAATAGGAAGCTAATTTTCTCGTCATGTCTCACTTTCATATGAGTAACCTACGGGTTCGAGTCAGCGAGAAGGGAATGAAAAAAAACAATTGCTAAGGGAAATGTCCCTATTTTTATTAATCTTACCCCGCCACCAGTTTATGTGGTGAGAGCACCTAAGAAATGAAAGAGGATTATTTGTATCAATAAGCCTAAATGTATGATATGAAAGAAGAGCCACTCGGGTTTAGCCACTCGATTTATGGAGTGCATCTCCTCTTTATTCATGGATGAGTTTGGGTAGAAGAAAATCTAACAGGCTTGCTCGGCCGGGTTCACTCGGTTGAGCGCTGGTCGCACTCCCCGAGTTTGGGGCGTGACACTCGGTTTATGTTGGATGATTCTTAAAATATGTTATGGTTGTGGAAAGAGGAGGGCATAAGAAGAACAAATGCCCTTAGGTTGGATATACCCATCCCGGTCTGCCTGATATGCAGGCAAAAATACTTTGCGGCATGTTGTGAGTATGCTCAAAAATGTGTTATGGGTGGTGGATTTGGGCAATTCCAAAAGTCTATACAACGAGTTGTTGCAGATATTGTTACTCCCGCCATGAAGGCTTGGAGGAAGACTAAGGGGAATGTCGGGTAAGTGGTGAGAATCAATTTAGAAGACCCCATCCTCGTTGTGTGAAGTGTATGAGCTGTCATTTAGGTGTATGTCACTATGGTACTAATGTATGTTTTGGATGTGGAGTAGAGGGGCATTAATTAAGGTACTGCCCTGTCAATCTAAAGTCATCAAGTAAGTCACTCCTTAGTACATCATTATGAACACCGCATTATTTTCCTTGTTGTATATGTGCACCCATATTGAAGAGCTCACATTAACATGGTCTTAACAAGATGTTGAATCACAAAATAGTGCATGTATCTACTCTTTGAACGAGACATATTTTTCGTTAATCCACTCTATCACAAATTCCCTTATTTACAACCACTTGTGGAATTGAGCTCTATAATTATGTCCTTGAATTAAGTTATAACTCTAGGATTAATACTTCCCACTTGCTTTCCTAAATTCTCAACAAGGGACTATACCTGATGTATTTCGTACATAAGCTTTTTATTCAAATGGATAACATCTGGTCATTTGTGCCTATGCATGCACCGCCATATTATTTACCTATGTGTTATCAAATCTAATGTAAAACAGCCTATTGTTGAGATCCTTCTTGAGTCACTCTTTTTCTCTACAGTGTATGTGGCTCCTATGGTTTGAACAATCACTTTGTTCCTTTGTGTATATTATCACGAATCCTTTTCACCGTCTAGTAACATGAGAGCATATTGATTTAAAAGACAAGTTGTCGTATCTCTGGTTCTCTCATATAGGATCAACTATTGGCAAAGGTTAAGTTGTGAGAATGATAATAATCTCACAAGTGTTCAACTTCTTTTTCATCCCCATGGGTTTGTGGCATAGATTTCTTGTGTCAAATACAATTAAGAGCGTAATGCAACTTTGTGTATCTTGAAATCCATATCACATTCAAGGTGCTAGAATATTCTCATTTCGAGCTAAACTGATTTTTCCTACATTCCAATAGGCAACTGGTGTCACATAAGTGATATCTCTCTTTGAGGCTTACTAATGCCAAACAAGGCAGTATGGAATGAAACAATTGTTGTTGTCCTCTTCATGGCTCATAGTTGTCATGACCCAAAACTAACCCCTGTCGTGATGGCGCCTATCGTGAAACTAAGCACGCAGACTCATTTCCAAAACAAAACAATATTTTCATTTCAAAGATAATTTCAAGGTTATTTAACATAAAACCTCCATTTAAAGAGTTCAAATCAACGAAAAATAGAAGTGCGGAAAAAAAAGCCCGACATCGGGGTGTCACTAGTCATGAGCATATACTACAATCTGTCTAACAATATCAAGGCTAACTCAGCCCGAAAAATAGCTAAATACAACTAGAGGAAGATAAGAGGGAGAAGAGCAGGGGCTGCGATCGCCAAACAACTACCTTGCTATCTCCAAGAAAATCTGCAACCAGAACACTCAATAACCGCTACCGTGACCAACTACACCTGAATCTGCACACAAGGTGCAGGGAGTAACGTGAGTACGACAACTCAGTAAGTAACAACAATAAATAAAGACTGAGCAGTAGTAACGAGCGATAAAGCATATAACGTTTATATCAGGAAATCTCAGTAAAATACCACATGCTCTTAAAAATCAGGATTTGAATCAAACATCTCATTTAAACCCAGTTCCAGTAAAAAATCATTTAAAGACATTGTTCCAACAGTTTTCAAACAAAGGTTCAATGCAAAGGTGAACAAAAATGATGAAATCATAAACAGCCCCTTGGGCAAAACATCACTCATATACAGCCCCTCGGGCAAACCTCACAGTCACTCGTGCCACTCGGGCATACCTCACAATCACTCTTGCCACTCGGGCATACCTCACAATCGCTCATGCCTCCCAGTCACTCAGCACTCGGCACTCGCACTCAGTAGGTACCTGCGCTCACTGGGGGTGTGTACAGACTCCGGAGGGGCTCCTTCAGCCCAAGCGCTATAATCTGCACGGACAACTCACGTGCGATAATAATAAAGTATGCTGCAGGAGGGCAGCACCGATCCACACTCATCCTCACAAATTAGGCCCTCAGCCGCACTCAGTCATAAAGTATGCTGCAGGCGGGCAACCCCGATCCACACTCATCCTCACAAATCAGGCCCTCGGGCATTTCAGTAAAATAGGGCATTCGGCCCAAAACATTTATATGTATCAAAATAGAATCATAAAACTGAGTTATGCGGTAAACAAATATAAACATGACTGAGTATAGATTTTTCAATCGAAAACAGTGAGAGGATGGTAAAAAATAGCCCCTAAGGGTCCAAACAGCATTGACGCAAGGCCCAAACATGGCATTCAGCCCAATTTACAGAAAATCTTTCTAAAACAGATAAGTATCAATGGTTTCAACAAAGTATGCAACTTTACAGTTGCTACGGGACGGACCAAGTCACAAATCCCCAATAGTGCACGCCCACACGCCCGTCACCTAGCATGCGCGTCACTAAAAATAGTAGAATGATACAAAAATCCGGGGTTTCATACCCTCAGGACTAGATTTACAATCGTTACTTACCTCAAACCGGTCAAATCTCTACCCCGCAATGCTCTTGCCTCTGGACACTGCCTCCAAACGCTCCAAATCTATCCACAATCAGTATAATACCATCAATATACGCTAATGGAATGAATTCCACTAGAAAAGCTTCAAAGTTAGACCAAAACTCGAAATTGGCTCAAAAATTGCCTGTGGGGCCCACGTCTCGGAACCCGACAGAAGTTATAAAATCCGAAAGACCATCCAACCACGAGTCTACCCATACCAATTTTACCAAAATCCGACCTCAACTCGACCCTCAAATCTACAAATCTTATTTCCAAATTTTCCAAGTTCCAATCTCAGATTTACACCTCAAAATCATGTAATCTAGACGGATTATTCGATAATAATTCAATATTATGGAGTAGAAATGATCACAAGGGACTTACCTCAAGTTTTCCTTTAAAATATATCAAAATCGCCTCTCCCCAAGCTCCAATTTGTCAAAAATGGCAAATGGGACGAAGTCCCTATTTTTATAATTCTGCCAAGACATCCTCGGTTCTGCCTCGATCCTGGCCCTCGATCTTGGCCTTCGATCGAGGTCCTCGATCCTGGTCCTCGGTCTTGCCCCTCGATCCTGGTTCTCGATCCCGGGCTCGATCGTGGCTTCGATCGTTGCCCTCGACCCTGAGCTCGATCATGCCTTCGATTGTGGCCCTCGACTCTTGGCTCGATCATGGCTTCGATCGTGGCCCTCGACCCTGAGCTCGATCTGGGCTTCGATTTCTGAGCAGAAGCAATTTCCAACAGAAGGAAATTGCAGCAGCTGTTCTAGTTCAATTTTTGATCCGTTAACCATCCGAAACTCACCCGAGGCCCTCGGGACCTCAACCAAATATACCAACAAGTCCTAAAACATCATACGAACTTAGTCAAATCCTCAAATCACCTCAAACAATGCTAAAACCATGCATTACACCCCAATTCAAGCCTAATGAACTTTGAAATTTCTAATTTCTACAAACAACTCCGGGACCTATCAATTCACGTCCGATTGACCTTAAATTTTGCAGACAAGTCCTAAATGACATAACA
Source organism: Nicotiana tabacum (assembly GCF_000715075.1). Taxonomy (NCBI): domain Eukaryota; kingdom Viridiplantae; phylum Streptophyta; class Magnoliopsida; order Solanales; family Solanaceae; genus Nicotiana; species Nicotiana tabacum. Next base: position 138,963,755 of record NC_134096.1, on the reverse strand, counting down.
GAGGTATTCCAATTTTCAGAATTTGATTCCGACCTCGATATCAAAAAGTCACCTCTCGGTCAAACGTCTCAAAAATAAAACTTTCGGCATTTCAAGACTAATTCCTCTACGGACTCCCAAATAATATTCTGGACACGCTCCTAAGTCCAAAATCACCATACAGAGCTATTGGAATCATCAAAATTCAAATCCGAGGTCATTTACATATAGGTCCATATCCGGTCCACTTTTCTAACTTAAAATTTTCAATTATGAGACTAAGTGTCTCATTTCACTCCGAGTTCCTTCCAGACTCGAACCAACTAACCCGATATAACATAATATAGCTGAATAACACAAAAAGAAGTAGGAATGGGGAAAACAGAGTTATAACTCTCGAAATGACCGGCCGGGTCGTTACATCCTCCCCCTCTTAAACATCCATTAGTCCTCAAACGGGTCTAGAAACATACCTGGAGTCTCGAATAGGCATAAATATCTACTCCGCATCTTCCACTCGGTCTCCCAGGTGGCCTCCTCCACAGGCTGACCTCTCCATTGCACGTTCACTAAAGCTATATCCTTTGACCTCAACCTTCGAACCTGCCGATCCAAAATAGCCACCGGCTCCACATCATAAGTCATATCACCCTCTAACTGAACCGTGCTTAAATCCAAAACATGGGACAGATCTCCAATATACTTCCGGAGCATGGAAACATGAAACACGGGATGCACACTCGACAAGCTGGGTGGCAAGGCAAGCTTATAAGCCACCTCTCCTATCCTCTGAAGCACCTCAAAAGGCCCAATGAACAGGGGGCTCAACTTGCCCCTCTTCCCAAACCTCATAACACCCTTCATGGGTGATACCTTCAGCAAAACCTTCTCCCCAACCATAAAAGACACATCACAGACCTTCATATCCCCATAGCTCTTCTGCCTAGACTGCACCGTGCGAATCCGCTCCTGAATCAATTTCACCTTATCTAATGCGTCCTAGACCAAGTCTGTACCTAAGAGCCTAGCCTCACCGGGCTCAAACCATCTAACCGGAGATCTACACCTCCTCCTATACAAAGCCTCGTACGGAGCCATCTGAATACTCGACTGATAACTGTTGTTATATGCAAACTCTGCGAGAGGAAAAAACTGGTCCCATGAGCCCCCAAAGTCAATGACACAAGCACGCAACATGTCCTCTAATATCTGAATAGTGCGCTCGGACTGCCCGTCCGTCTGAGGGTGAAAAACTGTGCTTAACTCAACCTGAGTACCCAACTCTCGTTGTACGGCCCTCCAAAACTGCGATGTGAACTGAGTACCCCTATCTGAAATGATGGAAACTGGGACACCATGCATGCGAACAATCTCTCGGATGTAAATTTTGGCCAACCGCTCTGAAGAGTAAGTAGTACCAAATGGAATGAAGTGCGCGGACTTGGTCAACCGATCCACAATAACCCAAATAGCGTCGAACTTCCTCGAAGTCCGTGGGAGCCCAACTAAAGAGTCCATAGTGATCCGCTCCCACTTCCACTCTGGGATCTCGAACCTCTGAAGCAAGCCACTCGGTCTCTGATGCTCATACTTAACCTGCTGATAGTTTAAACACCGGGCCACAAACCCAACTATATCCTTCTTCATCCGCCTCCACCAATAGTGCTGCCTCAAATCCTAGTACATCTTCGCGGCACCCGGATGGATGGAATACCGCGAGCTGTGGGCCTCCTCAAGAATCAGCTCTCGAAGCCCATCTACATTAGGCACACATATCCGGCCCTGTATTCTCAACACCCCGTCATCACCAATAGTCACATCCCTAGCATCACCTCTCCGAACTCTGTCCTGAAGAATGAGCAAGTGAGGCTCATCATATTGACGCTCCCTGATACGGTTATAAAGAGAAGACCTGGATACCACACAAGCCAATATCCGACTAGGCTCCGAAATATCCAATATGACAAGCTGGCCTACCAAGGTCTGAACATCTAATGCCAAAGGTCTCACTTCTGCTGGAAGATATGCTAAACTCCCCAAACTCTCTGCCCAGCGACTCAACGCATCGGCCACCACATTGGCCTTCCCCGGATGGTACAAAATAGTGATATCATAGTCCTTAAGAAGCTCCAACCATCTCCGCTGATACAAATTAAGATCCTTTTGCTTTAACAAATGCTGTAGACTCCGGTGATCAGTATAGATCTCACAATGAACCCCATACAAATAATGACGCCAAATCTTCAAGGCGTGAACAATGGCTGCTAACTCAAGATCATGGATAGGATAGTTCTTCTCATGGGTCTTCAACTGGCGCGAGACATAGGCAATCACCCTACCCTCCTGCATCAGAACACAACCAATGCCTATCCTCGAGGCATCACAATACACGGTGTAAGAACCAGAAGCTGATGGAAAAACTAACACTGGAGATGTGGTCAAAGCAGTCTTGAGCTTCTAAAAGCTCTCCTCACATTCATCCGACCACCTGAATGGAGCACCCTTTTAGGTCAATTTGGTCAAGGGCGATGCAATAGATGAAAATCCTTCCACAAAGCGACGGTAGTAACCCGCCAAACCAAGAAAGCTCTTAATCTCCGTGGCTGAGGACGGTCTAGGCCAACTCTGCACCGCCTCTATTTTCTTCGGATCCACATGAATACCCTCACTGGACACCACGTAACCCAAGAATGCTACTGAACTGAGCCAAAAATCACATTTAGAGAATTTTGCATAAAGCTTCTCCTCCCTCAATCTCTGCAATACAACCCTCAAATGCTGAGCGTGCCCTTCTTGGCTACGAGAGTACACCAGGATGTCGTCAATGAATACAACGACGAATGAGTCCAAATAGGGATGGAATACAATGTTCATCAGATGTATGAACGCTGCTGGGGCATTGGTCAGCACAAAAGACATCACCAAGAACTCATAATGGCCATATCGGGTTCTGAAAGTTGTCTTGAGAATATCGGAATCCCGAATCTTCAGCTGGTGATAACCGGACCTCAAATCAATCTTCGAGAACACCCTCGCTCCCTGAAGCTGGTCGAATAAATCATCAATATGAGGCAAAGGATACTTGTTCTTGACTGTGACCTTGTTCAACTGCCTTTAATCAATACACATTCTCATGGAACCATCCTTCTTTTTCACAAATAGAACCGGTGTACCCCAAGGTGACACACTAGGCCGAATAAACCCCTTATCAAGGAGTTCTTGAAGCTGTTCTTTCAATTCCTTCAACTCCGCTGGTGCCATACGATACGGTGGAATAGAAATGGGCTGAGTGCCCGGCACCAAATCTATGCCAAAGTCAATATCCCTGTCAGGCGACATGCCCGGTAAGTCTGCAGGAAACACATCCGGAAAATCACGTACCACCGGAACAGAATAAATGACAGGAGTCTCTGCACTAACATCCCTCTCAAAAGCCAAATAAGATAGGCAACCCTTCTCTACCATGTGCTGAGCCTTCAAATATGAAATCACCCTACTTGGTATATAATCTACAGAACCGCTCCACTCAACCCTCGAAATTCCCGGCATAGCCAATGTCACCGTCTTAGCGTGACAATCTAGAACAGCATGACATGGAGATAACCAATCCATACCCAATATCACATCAAAGTCAACCATACCGAGCAACAATAGATCTACTCGGGTCTTGAGACCCCCAATAGTCACCACATATGACCGATATACGCGGTCCACAATAATGGTATCGCCCACAGGAGTAGATACATGTACAAATGAAACTAAGGACTCACAGGGCATATCCAGAAAATGGGTGAAATACGAGGAAATATATGAGTATGTGGAACCAGGGTCAAATAATACTGAGGCATCTCTGTGGAAAACTGAGACAATACCTGTAATCACAGCATCTGAAGCAATATCATCTGGTCTGGCAGGGAGAGCATAGAAATGGGCCTGACCACTCCCTGATCTGCCTCCCCCTCTAGGGCGACCCCTAGCTGACTGACCTCCACCCCGAACTGACTGGGCGGATGGTGAGGTAGCTGGTGTTGTAGTTGGAGGCTGACTCCTCTGCTGAGATAGACCTCCATGACGATGAGAACACTCCCTCCATATATGACCAAGCTCCCTACACTTAAAACAACCCCCTAGCACCAGGATGACTGGTGGAAGAACCTGGCATGGAAGAGCCCTGAACAGGTGGAGCACGGGACAAACTCTGAACTGGAAGGACACTAAGTGATGAGTGGCCCTGATGAGAATTGTGAGAACCATGGCCACATGATGCACCCCGATGAAATGGCCGAGCTGACTGAGCCTGTCTGAAATGACGACCTCTATCGTGCTGGAACTGAACCCAAAAGGAGCACCGCTGAATCCACCCTGACCACGAGGCCTCTTGGCCTCCCGCTCAACCCTCTCCTGACCGTGAACCATCTCAATCTACCCAGCAATGTCGACAACCTCATCAAAGGTAGCACCCGAAACCCGCTCCCTGGTCATGAGCAACTATAGCTGATAAGTGAGGCCATCAATAAACCTCATGATCCTCTCTCTGTCCGTAGGAACCAACCAGATAGCATGACGGGCCAACTCAAAGAACTGCATCTCATACTGCATTATATCACCCTAGCGTAGCCGCTTAAACTGTCTACGCAGCTCCTCTCTACGGGATCGAGGCACGAACTTCTCCAAAAAGACCACGGAGAACTGCTGCCAAGTAAGGGGTGTTGCGCCAACAGGCCTACGCCTCTCGTAAGTCTCCCACCATTTGAGTGCAGCCCCAGAAAACTTAAAGGTAGTGAATGAGACCCCACAAGTCTCCAAAATACCACTAGTACGGAGTATCCTCTGCCACCTGTCCAAAAAGTCCTGAGCATCCTCTCTCTCTGTGCCACTGAAAGGTGGTGGCTGAAGTCTCCCAAACCTCTCCAACCTATGCTGATCATCCTCAAGCATAGTAGGAACCACATAATCCTGAGCAACAACAACCGGATAGGCTGGTTGTGCCTCTGGTGTCTGAAGTCCCTGAATAACCTGCTCGGGTGTGCGAGCGACGAGAGTCTGAGTGCCTCCCTTGGCTTGAGAAGTGGTTACAGCCGTCGAAATAGAGACCGTCTGAGCAAGGCCAGTACACGCTGCAGAATCTGAGCTAGGGCCTCCTGAAGGCCTGGAATCACAATAGGCATAGGTGGTGCATGAACTGGTACATCAACAACTGGAACTTGGTCCTGATCTGGGACAACCGGTAGATCTGTAGGTACTGCCCTAATTGATGTACGGGCTGCACCTCTGCCCCTGCCAATGCCTCTACTGCGGCCTCATCCTCTCGCAGCCCTGGCTGGTGGTACTGGTAGCTGGACGTCCTGACCGGTAGCACGAGTCCTCACCATCTATGAGAGAATGAAACAACAGATGTTTAGTTACTAGAATCAACAGATTCGCACGACAAGAATTCAAGAATATGGAGTTTCCTAAAGGTTCTGCAGCCTCCTGAAGATAAGTACAGACGTCCTCGTACTGATCCGCAAGACTCTACTAAACCCGCTCATGACTCATGAGACCTATGTAACCTAGGCTCTGATACCAATCTGTCACGACCCAAAACTAACCCCTGTCGTGATGTCACCTATCGTGAAACTAGGCAAGCCGATTCATTTCCAAAACAACATGATATTTTCATTTCAAAGATAATTTCAAGGTTATTTAACATAAAACCTCCATTTAAAGAGTTCAAATCAAAGAAAAAATGGAAGTGCGAAAAAAAAAAGACCGACATCGGGGTGTCACTAGTCATGAGCATATACTATAATCTGTCTAACAATATCAAGGCTAACTCAGCCCGGAAAATAGCTACATACAACTAGAGGAAGATAAGAGGGAGAAGAGCAGGGGCTGCGATCGCCAAACAGCTACCTTGCTATCTCCAAGAAAATCTTCAATCAGAACACTCAATAACCGCTATCGTGACCAACTACACCTGAATCTGCACACAAGGTGCAGGGAGTAACGTGAGTAGGCCAACTCAGTAAGTAACATCAATAAATAAAGGCTGAGCAGTAGTGACGAGCAATAAAGCATATAAAGTTCATATCAGGAAATCTCAGTAAAATACCACATGCTCTTAAAAATCAGGATTTGAATCAAACATCTCGTTTAAACCCAGTTCCAGTAAAAATCATTTAAAGATATTTTTCCAACAGTTTTTCAAAAAAAGGTTCAATGCAAAGGTGAACAAAAATGATGAAATCATAAACAGCCCCTCTGGCAAAATATCACTCATATACAGCCCCTCGGGCAAACCTCACAGTCACTCGTGCCACTCGGGCATACCTCACAATCATTTTTGCCACTCGGGCATGCCTCACAATCACTCATACCTCCCAGTCACTCAGCACTCGGCACTCAACACTTGCACTCAGTAGGTACCTGCGCTCACTGGGGGTGTGTACAGACTCCGGAGGGGCTCCTTCAGCCCAAGCACTATAATCTGCACGGACAACTCACGTGCGATAATAATAAAGTATGATGCAGGCGGGAAGCCCCGATCCACACTCATCCTCACAAATCAGGCCATCGGCCTCACTCAGTCATAAAGTATGCTGCCGGCGGGCAGCCTCGATCCACACTCATCCTCACAAATCAGGCCTTCCCCATTTCAGTAAAACAGGGCATTCGGCCCAAAACATTTATATGTATCAAAATAGAATAATAAAACTGAGTTATGCGGTAAACAAATATAAACTTGACTGAGTATAGATTTTTCAATCGAAAACAGTGAGAGGATGGTAAGAAACAGCCCCTAAGGGTCCAAACAGCATTGGCGCAAGGCCTAAACATGGCATTCAGCCCAATTTACAGAAAATCTTTCTAAAATATATAAGTATCAATGGTTTCAACAAAGTATGAAACTTTACAGTTGTTACGGGGCGGACCAAGTCACAAATCTCCAACAGTGCACGCCCACACGCCTGTCACCTAGCATGCTTGTCACTAAAAATAGTAGAATGATACAAAAATCCGGGGTTTCATACCCTCAGGACTAGATTTACAATCGTTACTTACCTCAAACCGGTCAAATGTCTACCCCGCAATGCTCTTGCCTCTGGACACTGCCTCCAAATGCTCTAAATCTATTCACAATCAGTATAATACCATCAATATATGCTAATGGAATGAATTCCACAAGAAAATCTTCAAAGTTAGACCAAAACCAGAAATTGGCTCAAAAATTGCCTGTGGGGCCCACATCTCGGAACCCGACAAAAGTTACAAAATCCGAAAGCCCATCCAACCACAAGTCTACCCATATCAATTTTACCAAAATCCGACCTCAACTCGACCCTCAAATCTACAAATCTTATTTCCAAATTTTCCAAGTTCCAATCTCTGATTTACACCTCAAAATCATGTAATCTAGTCGGATTATTCAATGATAATTCAATATTATGGAGTAGAAATGATCACAAGGGACTTACCTCAAGTTTTCCTTGAAAATATATCAAAATCACCTCTCCCCAAGCTCCAATTTGTCAAAATGGAAAATGGGACGAAATCCCTATTTTTATAATTCTGCCTAGACATCCTCGGTTCTGCCTCGATCTTGGCCCTCGATCTTGGCCTTCGATCGAGGTCCTCGATCCTGGTCCTCGGTCCTGCCCCTCCATCCTGGTTCTCGATCCTGGGCTGGATCATGGCTTCGATCGTGGCCCTCGACCCTGAGCTTGATCATGCCTTCGATCGTGGCCCTCGACTTTGGGCTCGATCATGGCTTCGATCATGGCCCTCGACCCTGAGCTTGATCTGGGCTTCGATTTCTGGGCAGAAGCAATTTCCAACAGAAGGAAGTTGCAGCAGCTATTCTAGTTCAATTTTTGATCCGTTAACCATCCAAAACTCACCCGAGGCCCTCGGGACCTCAACCAAATATACCACCAAGTCCTAAAACATCATACGAACTTAGTCAAATCCTCAAATCACCTCAAACAATGCTAAAACCATGAATTACACCCCAATTCAAGCCTAATGAACTTTGAAATTTGTAATTTCTACAAACAACTACGGGACCTATCAAATCACGTCCGATTGACCTCAAATTTTGCGCACAAGTTCTAAATGACATAACAGAAGTATTCCAATTTTCAGAATCAGATTCTGACCCCGATATCAAAAAGTCAACCCCCTAGTCAAACTTCTCAAAAATAAAACTTTCGACATTTCAAGCCTAATTCTTCTACGGACTCCCAAATAATATTCCAGACATGCTCCTAAGCCCAAAATCACCATACGGAGCTATTGGAATCATTAAAATCCAAATCCGAGGTCCTTTACATATAGGTCCATATCCGGTCCACTTTTCTAACTTAAAAGTTTCAATTATGAGACTAAGTGTCTCATTTCACTCCGAGTTCCTTCCGGACCTGAACCAACTAACCCGATATAACATAATATATCTGAATAACACAAAAAGAAGTAGGAATAGGGAAAACATGGTTATAACTCTCGAAACGACCGGCCGGGTCGTTGCAATAGTCTTCCAAGAATAACTGATGCTAATGTCTTTATCCTCCTGACCATGCCTCCCATATGTCACATGTCTAAAATGACGCATTTATTTAAATCTCAGAATCATGAACATTATCCCTATATTATCAATGCATACTAGGCAACTCTATGCCTCATGTATCGAATCAATGATGGCATTACAATGATTAACCATGTCAGTACTATTGGTAGTAACCTTCATGTCTCTTAGGATATAACCTCCTAAAATGCCGTGCTCGGCACATTGATGGATTCTTGAATAATTCCAGCCCAATCTCGAACCTCGTTGTTCCTATTTTTAGTAAACCTATGGGGGTTAAAGGTTCAAACATGTCAAAGAAAAAGCATCATTCCGTTATCAAATATATTGGATAGAAAATTTTATGGTCATATTCATGCTAGCACATCTTAGAGTAATTATTGGAGGTCATAAAAGTTTTAGTTTGGGTGTTCGATGTAGAGATTTAGAATTGAAGAAAGTGAACGGGTTATTCTAAAGATTTTCTCTGTGAATATGTTATGTGAATTGCTAATAAAGATAAATTATCTGTAATCACAATAGGCCTTATGAAATCTTGAAAGAAATAGGCTAAACTATGAGTATGATGTTTCCCTATTATTGTTCTTCGTGTACCCGGTGTTTCATGTGTCTATGTCTAAGAAGGTAAAGTTAATGAATAATTGGATTATGTGGAGCAACTGTTTGCTATCCTTGTTAGATAAGTCTGAAAGTTAAGATCGTCTCCGTCAAGTGCTATGGCTAAGTATGTGAGTCGAGGAGATCACCTTGTAGGTCGAAAGTGTTGAGAAAGGAAATATTCTCACGTGTTTGTAGAGCCAAATGGTTGTAGTTAAAAAAACGTACCTTCTATGCATTATGGTTTAAATGTGTACATTTCATATCAAGATACCATTATTGTTAATGTAATGCCCTAATGTTGAGATCGGTGTTGTTGATATATATTATGATGCATTATTGAGTGATGGATATATTGTTAGGATTGATTTCTGGGATTCTCTGACAGGTGGATAGGCCCAGTCACAAGGGAAACTCTATCAAAACCTTTACGAATTTGTAAAGATAGCCAATTTTAAGGGCCATAAGTAAGTTGAGATTTTGGAAGGGAAGTATAAGACCCATGTAGTCATAAGCGCCTATGTATAATGGTTGGAGTTAAAATGATGGTAACTCTATTATTATAAGTGACTTGTAAAACATTCGAGGACAAATTTTCTTAAGTGGGGGAAAATGTAACACCTCGAAAAATTTCGAAGTACTTGAGCGCTAGTAAGAAAGTTGATGTGCGCTAATTATATTTTTTTGTGTGCAGAAAGGGCTATTATAAGAATTATATCAATCGATCATTATAATATATGTATGAAATGCATTAATAATGGTTTATGGTCTAAGCAGAGCCCCAAGGCTAAGTCAAGTTGAAAGTTTTATGATGGGATAAAGTTTCAAGTGAGTTCGCACAAGACCTAACTTCAAACGAGCATACCTACCTTGATATGAAGAGTTGTATAGTGTATTACCTCTCAAAGGCAAGGTCTATGTATCTAGTTTCCAACTGTTCAAACCGTTTGTAATTTGGACACTCCTACAAGAAGTTATGACCAAATTACCAAAGGCTGGATCTGCGATCAATTTCGCGACCGCAAAACGGTTCCGCGGACCGCATAAGCATCGCAAAGTGGAGCAGATACGGGCAAATTTTGAAAAAAAATATAATGCTGTCACATAATTATTTTGATTATTCTGCAATTCTGCTGCCCACAAAATGATTATGCTATAGCATAATTGCACCACATAGTTGACTTCGGGGGTCATTTTTGAAAATTATCATATCTGATCCAATTTTGATATAAGGCCTTAGGGGGTCATTTTAGAAGGTAAAATGTGATTTTGTAGAGAGAGGGTAGAGCTATCTTAGAGAGAGAAAGAGAAGACCTAGCTAGGCTTAAAGATTTCACAAGATCTTCATCTAGTAGGTAAGATTCTACAAAGGATGTAGCTTCCGTGAATTTATGGAGGAACAAGAATATAGAAGAAATGACATGGGAAGCAGAAGAGGAGATGAAGTCTAAATACCCTTACCTATTCCAGAGTGAAGATAACGAGGATGCCGAGGGAAAGAAGGATGCATTATAAGGTGAAACGGCTCTATGAGGTAAGCAATAGCTTGTGAATACTCTTTTTTTAAATACAAAATGGTAATATGCAGATAATGTACATATCCATAATGCTTTGTATAGTCTTGTAAGGCCATAGGTTAGGTTTAACTGCTTGCAAGTTTGGCTAGTGTCCATTTTATAGGGGAAACTCAGCCGGAAATCTCCATCGGAATCCACAATGAGTTAGACACCCCATAAACCCTTACATTCGAGGACGAATGTTCCTAAGGGGGAGAGGGTGTTACAACCCAAATTCGCATACCATAGATCACGCCGTAAGTTAGTCGACGTAAATCCAAGAAGATATTATCTTTGAGATGATAAGAAGTTAATCCTATTGGTCTTAAACGATACAAGGGTGTATAAGAGTGGTTAACAAGTATTTGAAGTTAAACGAATCAAGGATGTTGTAACCCGTATTTTCGGGTAACACTAGAGGTGATTAGTTGTCCCAAGAGGTCTTGTTTTAATGTATTTGAATCATATAATATCCGCATCATAAGTCTTGAAGTCAAGCGAGTTATGAAACAAAAGTCGATAAAAGTTGTCGCAACTTAGGTTTATAATTTTACTTAAACTTTAGGTCAAATGTTACTGCAATTTTCTCCTAATGTGCTTGGAATTATGGGGTGATCTACCTATCAAATTGAAGATCTATAAGTCTAGTTTCCAACGCATTAAACCGTTCGTCAATAAGATCTCAGAATAGAGAGATATTCGCGTTTTCGCGAGAGTGCGCCAAGCTGCTCTCTATGGGCCCCACAAAGGCGGTTTAAGACATATGGACATATATAAGATACCTCAACCCCGTTTTAAGTCATTATTTTTCAGTATATTCAGACTTTATAACCCTAAAAACAGTCTCTCAAGGTTCTCTCATGATCCAAGACCCAAACAAAGGGCAAACAACACAAATCAAATGTCGGGAATCCCGTGGCGCTAGTAAGTTTCTTGTTCTTCTTGTTGTTGCTGATTTTTGTGTTGTTCCAACTCGTGTGGGAGGTTTTTTAAGTGTTTTATGTCCTGTAAATACACCTTCAAGTTTTTAATATCAACCCTAGGTGATTTCAAGTCTTCTAAAGTAATTCTAGTGCAGAAAAACCCGAATTAATTGCTAGTTTCGCTTCCTTGTTCTTGTGGCAGAATTGAAGGGATATTTCGTGGAAAATTAAGGTCAAATTGGAGTTGTTCTTTCTGTTTAAAAGTAAGGAACCTCTTACTCTATATATATTTAAGATTATCCAAGTTGCAGCTAAGTCGTTGAAGCTAGAACTTGTGAAATATATATCGAAAGGCTTGGTAGTAATGTTGTTGGTTGGTGGACTGTTTTGGAGGCTCAATATGATTATTAATGATGTTGTTTGGGCTGTTTGGTGATTGTATTGACTTGTGTGAAGTCATGTAAATAGGGAAGGTGCTGTCCATTTCATCGTAAAATAGGTTGCGGTCGATACATAATAGTTACGACGCTTAAACGATAATGATAGTGTCATTTCTCTTATTCTCGACTAAGGAGTCGTGAAATTTGCATAGCTTGAGGTTGGGCAGTATATACAAGGTATGTGAGGCTATCCCCTTCATTCTTTTGCACGACTCCAATTGTACATAATGTAATGAACGAGCTCCCAAAGATACTCTACTCTTAGAAGCTAGCAGTACTTACATTGTTGCCCTTCTTATGAAACGATTGATATTGATGTTACTTCTCTTATTCTTATATTATCAATGTTATTGGTAGTTCCTGATTCTTATAAGATTCTTGATGAAGATTTAATCCTAATAACGTGTACGAAGGATACCAACCTTATGTCACTCCGAAAGGTTCAAAATGTGATTCCAATGAGTCCAGCATGCATCATATATATGTATCTATTTTACTCTACCGAGCCGCGCTATAGTCGGCCGGGTACGGCACCTATTGTGCAACCACTGATCAGTTGGGTTTTGCCGAGCTCCACGTGGCCGGGTACGATTCTACCGAGCCCTATGATGGCCGGGTACGTTTTACCGAGCCTATTATGGCCGGGTACGATATGATGATGGTGATGCCCACAAAGGCGTATGTTTTAAAAGTTTATGTATATATATGTATGTATCATGTATTTCATGTCAGTAGCCCTCAGAGGTACCCAGATGTCACAGGTTGTATATTCTCTATCCCTGTTTACATTACTGTTCTTACTTCAGGTTGTATATTCTCTATCCCTGTTTACATTACTGTTCTTACTTATGCTTTCTTGCCTCACATACTCAGTACTTTATTCGTACTGACGTCCTTTTTATTTGTGGACACTGCATGTCGTGCTGCAGGTCCTGATAGACAGGTAGACGTAGCTCCCCCACCACAGTAGGCTGTCCAGTTCAGCGGTTATTGGCGAGATCCCTTCTCCGGACTTGCCGTGGTCTTGGTATGCATTTTTGTTATAGACATTATGGGTATGTCGGGGCCCTGTTCCGGCAATGTTGTAGCACTTATATTCCTTTAGAGGCTCATAGACAGGTGTCGACTTATGTATGGTTTAGAATGCCTTTTCGGCTGATTTTTGTTGTATAGTCTTTCATGGCATCATGATAGCTCGTACCTTATATATAGTTTCATGATCCATGTCTACTATTTATATTGATCTTGTCGGCCCTTAAAGATAATAAGGAAGGTTAGATAAAATGTACGTTGGTGCTCGGCAAGTATGGCCCGGGTGCTAGTCATGACCCTCCAGTTGGGTCGTGACAAACTTGGTATCAGAGCAAGTCTGTCCTAGGGGATGTCTATGAGCCGTGTCTAGTAGAGTTTTGATTATGGATGTGTAGCGCGCCACATTTATAATCAGGAGGCTACGTGACATCTAGGGTTGTTACCTTCTTCCTGAATCTAGATCGTGCGTAGAGTTGAGTAGTAAGTGTTCATATCTAATATTCACCTTGTTTTCTTTCAGCGATGCCTTCGACTAGGAAGCAAGCAATTAGTAAACGGCTTGATACAGCTGTGGGAGAGGGTAACATTCAGGTGCCTCCAGCCAAAGCAGGCCAAAGTGAGGCTCAGAGTGAGATGCCGTCTCATACCTCTCCGTCTCCTCCAGAGGATATTAGGAGGCACCCAGTACATCCAGTTCCTCCGTCTATCACTACAGACCACGATATGCGCAGTGCGGTGCAATTGTTGACTAGCTTGCTAGCTGCTCAGGCTCAGAGGCAGAATACCGGTGCTGCTGATAAACCGGTTAGTGCGAGAGTTCGTGATTTTATTAATCTAGACCCTCCAGTGTTTACCGGATCAAACCCCAAGGAGGACCCGCAAACATTTATTGATCAGGTTCATTGTACATTGCGTGTTATGCATGCTAGTGATACGGAGGCAGTAGAGTTGGCTTCTTATCGGTTTTAGGATTTAGCGGTTTTCTGGTATGATAGTTGGGAGAGATCTAGGGGTCTGAACGCTCCTCCAGCCGTGTGGAAGGAATTTTCTGAGGCCTTTCTTCGTCACTACTTGCCAGTTGAGATACGACGAGCTAGAGCTGATAAGTTCTTGAACCTTCGACAGGGTAATATGAGTGTACGAGAGTATAGTATACAGTTTGATTCTTTAGCAAGGTATGCTCCCCATATGGTGGCCGAGATGAGTGATAGGGTGCATCTGTACGTGAACGGGTTGGGACTACATCTGATAAATGAGTGCACAACAGCCTCCTTGGTAGAGGGCATGGATATTTCCTGTATTCAGGCTTATGCCCAGACCCTAGAGGATCGTAAGCGCCAGCAAAGGGCAGATAGGGAGGAGGATAGGGGCCAGCATAAGAGGGCGAGATTTGCAGGGTATTCTGATGAGTTCAGAGGCAGTATCAGGCCCCAATCTTCGAGGAGTTCGGCGCCACCTGTAGCTAGTGCTCCTCTAAAGTTTCAGAGGCCTCGGTATGATCGATTTACCTATTCTGGTTCAGGTCAGAGTTTGAGGGCATCAGGCTCACAATTTCATAGAGATACTAGTCAGACGAGACCCCCAACACCTCGTTGTGATCAGTGCAGCAAGGCCCACTTTGGACTGTGCCGTCGAGGTTCCGATGCGTGCTATTCTTGCGGACAGCGTGGCCATATGATGCGGGATTGTCCTAACAGAGGAGGTGGTGGTATGGCTCAACTGACTGGATCTGTGTCTGGTTCTTCCTCATCAGTTCGACCTCCAGCACAAGGTTTTCAACAGTCGACAGGTCGTGGTAGAGGTAGAGGTTCAGTGCCGAGTTCGAGTGGTGCTCAAAATCGAACCTATGCTCTAATAGGTCGACAAGATCTCGAGTCATCTCCGGATGTTGTTACAGGTATATTGTCTGTGTTTTCTTATGATGTATATGCGCTAATTGATCCAGGATCTACCTTATCATATGTTACACCCTTTGTGGCTAATAAGTTTGGCATTGAACCTGAATTGATAAGTAAACCACTTGCGGTATCCACTCCGATAGGAGATTCTGTGATTGCTAGAAGGGTATATAAAGGTTGCACTGTGATGATTTGTAGTCGTCAAACCTCGGCAAATTTATTTGAGTTAGAAATGGTTGATTTCGATGTGATAATGGGAATGGACTGGTTGGCCTCATGCTATGCAAATGTTGACTGTCGTACGAAGATGGTTAGGTTTCAGTTTCCTTGTGAACCCGCCATTGAATGGAAGGGGAACATTGCTACGCCGAAAGGTAGGTTTATTTCCTATCTTAAGGCAAGGAAGATGATCTCAAAAGGTTACATTTATCATCTTGTTCGCGTTAGGGATGCGGAGGCGAAGCCGCCTACTCTACAATTAATCCCCGTGGTCAATGAATTTCCAGATGTTTTCCCAGATGAACTCCCAGGCCTTCCTCCTGAAAGGGAGATTGAGTTTAGCATTGATGCATTGCCTGACACTCAACCGATCTCTATCCCTCCATACAGGATGGCCCCGGCAGAGTTGCGAGAGTTGAAGGCACAGTTGAAGGACTTGCTGGATAAGGGTTTCATTAGGCCTAGCACTTCACCTTGGGGTGTGCCAGTCTTGTTCGTGCGGAAGAAAGATGGGTCGTTAAGGATGTGTATCGATTATCGACAGTTGAATAAGTTTACAATAAAGAACAAGTATCCACTTCCAAGAATTGATGACCTGTTTGACCAACTCCAGGGTGCCAAGTATTTCTCCAAGATTGACTTGCGTTCAGGGTATCATCAGGTGAGGGTTAAGGAGAAGGATATTCCAAAGACGGCCTTCCGGACAAGATATGGGCATTTTGAGTTCTTGGTGATGTCGTTCGGGCTAAGCAAATGCCCCAGCAGCTTTTATGGATCTCATGAATAGTGTATTCAGGCCCTATCTTGATGTGTTCGTGATCGTATTCATTGATGACATTCTGGTGTATTCTCGTTCGGAGGCGGAACATGCGGGCCACTTGCGGATAGTATTACAGACCCTTCAAGATCATAAGTTATATGCTAAGCTCTCTAAATGTGAATTCTGGCTGAACTCAGTAGCATTTCTTGGCCATGTGATATCTGATGAAGGTATTAGTGTCGACACTCAGAAGATCGATGCAGTGAAGAATTGGCCGAGACCTACAACACCGTCAGAAGTCCGCAGCTTCCTGGGGCTAGCAGGATATTATAGGCAGTTTGTAGAAGGGTTTTCCTCTATATCAGCACCATTGACTAAGTTAACACAGAAAGCTACCAAGTTCCAGTGGTCTGATGCTTGTGAACATAGTTTTCAGGAGCTAAAGAATCGATTGACATCCGCGCCAGTGCTCACTCTCCCAGAAGGAACAGAAGGTTATGTGGTATATTGTGATGCCTCAGGTATAGGTTTGGGGTGCATATTGATGCAACGTGGGAAGGTGATTGCTTATGCATCAAGACAATTGAAGAAGCATGAAAAGAATTACCCGACTCATGATTTGGAATTGGCTGCAGTAATATATGCTTTGAAGATATGGCGGCACTACTTATACGGCGTCCATGTTGACATCTACACAGATCACAAGAGTTTACAATACATCTTCAAGCAGAAGGAGTTGAATTTGAGGCAGCGTAGGTGGCTTGAATTACTGAAAGACTACGATGTCGAGATATTGTACCATCCTGGTAAAGCTAATGTTGTGGCAGACGCTCTCAGCCGTAAGTCAATGGGAAGCTTAATACATATTGAGGCAGGTAGACAAGGGTTGACCAAAGAGCTTCACCAGCTGGCCAATATGAGAATCAGATTGTTGGACTCTGATGACGGAGGTGTTACTGTACAGAATACAGCAGAATCATCTTTGGTAGCCGAGGTAAAAGCACGGCAATATGAAGATCCTACCTTAGTAAGATTGAGAGAGGGAATTCAGCAGTGTAAGATTACAGCTTTCAAGATCGGAGGAGATGGGACACTGAGATACCAGGGCCGATTATGTGTACCTAGTGTGGCAAGGTTGCGAGAGAAGATTATGATTGAGATTCACCAGTCCCGATATTCTATCCATCCTGGCTCGACAAAGATGTATCATGACGTTAAGGAGCAGTATTGGTGGGATAACATGAAGAAGTCTATTGCAGAATTTGTAGCCCAGTGTCCTAATTGTCAACAAGTAAAGATCGAGCATCAGAAACCTAGTGGATTGATTCAGAATATAGAGATTCCGACCAGGAAATGGGAGGTGATTAATATGGACTTCATTATTAGATTACCTCGCTCTTATCATAAGTTTGACTCCATATGGGTGATAGTTGATCGACTTACAAAATCTGCCCATTTTCTACCAGTTAAGACAACTTACACGGCTGAAGATTATGCGAAGTTGTATATCAAGGAGATTGTTAGGCTTCATGGTGTGCCGGTATCTATTATATCAGACCGAGGAGCTCAATTTACGGCTAACTTTTGGAGGTCTTTTCAGAAGGGTTTAGGCACACAAGTAAATCTCAGCACTGCATTCCATTCGCAGATTGACGGACAGGCTGAACGTACCATCCAGACGCTTGAAGATATGCTACGAGCATGTGTTCTAGATTTCAAGGGGAATTGGGATGACCATCTGCACTTATAGAATTTGCCTACAATAATAGCTACCATTCCAGTATTAAAATGGCCACGTATGAGGCACTGTACGGGAGGAGATGTAGATCACCAGTTGGATGGTTCGAAGTCGGTGAGACAGAATTATATGGGCCAGATTTGATTCACCAAGCCATTGAGAAGGTGAAAGTGATACAAGAGCGACTGAGGACGGCACAAAGCAGGCAAAAGTCTTATTCCGACGTCCGACGTCGTGATCTGGAATTTGAGGTTGGTGATTGGGTTTTCCTGAAGATCTCGCTGATGAAGGGTGTTATGCATTTTGGGAAGAAGGGTAAGTTGAGTCCGCGGTATATTGGGCCGTACAAAATTCTTCGACGAATTGGACAGGTTGCTTACGAGTTAGAATTGCCATCTGAATTGGAATTTGTCCACCCGGTATTCCATGTATCTATGTTGAGGAAATGTATTGGAGACCCTTCTCGGGTTGTCCCTATCAAAGATGTACAAGTTACAAAGGATCTATCATATGATGAAGTGCCAGTGGCTATATTAGATCGACAAGTCCGCAAGCTGAGAACAAAGGATGTAGCTTCCGTGAAAGTATTATGGAGGAACAAGAATATAGAAGAAATGACATGGGAAGCAGAAGAGGAGATGAAGTCTAAATACCCTTACCTATTCCAGAGTGAAGATAACGAGGATGCCGGGGGAAAGAAGGACGCATTATAAGGTGAAACGGCTCTATGAGGTAAGTAATAGCTTGTGAATACTCTTTTTTTTAAATACAAAATGGTAATATGCAGATAATGTACATATCCATAATGCTTTGTATAGTCTTGTAAGGCCATAGGTTAGTTTTAACTGCTTGCAAGTTTGGCTAGAGTCCATTTTATAGGGGAAACTCAGCCAGAAATCTCCGTCGGAATCCACAATGAGTTAGACACCCCATAAACCCTT
This sequence comes from Nicotiana tabacum, assembly GCF_000715075.1. NCBI lineage: Eukaryota > Viridiplantae > Streptophyta > Magnoliopsida > Solanales > Solanaceae > Nicotiana > Nicotiana tabacum. The sequence goes on along the minus strand of NC_134096.1, from coordinate 138,945,109 downwards.
ACATTCGAGGACAAATGTTCCTAAGGGGGAGAGGGTGTTACAACACAAATTTGCATACCATAGATCACGCCGTAAGTTAGTCGACATAAATCCAAGAAGAGATTATCTTTGAGATGATAAGAAGTTAATCCTATTGGTCTTAAACGATACAAGGGTGTATAAGAGTAGTTAACAAGTATTTGAAGTTAAACGAATCAAGGATGTTGTAACCCGTATTTTCGGGTAACACTAGAGGTGATTAATTGTCCCAAGAGGTCTTGTTTTAATGTATTTGAATCATATAATATCCGCATCATAAGTCTTGAAGTCAAGCGAGTTATGAAATAAAAGTCGATAAAAGTTGTCGCAACTTAGGTTTATAATTTTACTTAAACTTTAGGTCAAATGTTACTGCATTTTTCTCCCAATGTGCTTGGAATTATGGGGTGATCTACCTATCAAATTGAAGATCTATGAGTCTAGTTTCCAATGCATTAAACCGTTTGTTGATACGATCTCGGAATAGAGAGATATTTGCGTTTTCGCAAGAGTGCGCCAAGCTGCTCTCTATGGGGCCCACAAAGGCGGTTTAAGACATATGGACATATATAAGATACCTCAACCCCGTTTTAAGTCATTATTTTTCAGTATATTCAGACCTTATAACCCTAAAAACAGTCTCTCAAGGTTCTCTCATGATCCAAGACCCAAACAAAGGGCAAACAACACAAATCAAATGTCGGGAATCCCGTGGCGCTAGTAAGTTTCTTGTTCTTCTTGTTGTTGCTGATTTTTGTGTTGTTCCAACTCGTGTGGGAGGTTGTTTTAAGTGTTTTATGTCCTGTAAATACACCTTCAAGTTTTTAATATCAACCCTAGGTGATTTCAAGTCTTCTAAAGTAATTCTAGTGCCGAAAAACCCGAATTAATTGCTAGTTTCGCTTCCTTGTTCTTGTGGCAGAATTGAAGGGATATTTCGTGGAAAATTAAGGTCAAATTGGAGTTGTTATTTCTGTTTAAAGGTAAGGAACCTCTTACTCTATATATATTTAAGATTATCCAAGTTGCAGCTAAGTCGTTGAAGCTAGAACTTGTGAAATATATAACGAAAGGCTTGGTAGTAATGTTGTTGGTTGGTGGACTGTTTTGGAGGCTCAATATGATTATTAATGATGTTGTTTGGGCTGTTTGGTGATTGTATTGACTTGTGTGAAGTCATGTAAATAGGGAAGGTGCTGTCCGTTTCATCGTAAAATAGGTTGCGGTCGATACATAATAGTTACGACGCTTAAACGATAATGATAGTGTCATTTCTCTTATTGTAGACTAAGGAGTCGTGAAATTTGCATAGCTTGAGGTTGGGCAGTATATACAAGGTATGTGAGGCTATCCCCTTCATTCTTTTGCACGACTCCGATTGTACATAATGTAATGAATGAGCTCCCAAAGATACTCTACTCTTAGAAGCTAGCAGTACTTACATTGCTGCCCTTCTTATGAAACGATAAGAAACGATTGATATTGATGTTACTTCTCTTACTCTTATATTATCAATGTTGTTGGTAGTTCCTGATTCTTATAAGATTCTTGATGAAGAGTTAATCCTAATAACGTGTACGAAGGATACCAACCTTATGTCACTCCGAAAGGTTCAAAATGTGATTCCAATGAGTCCAGCATGCATCATATATATGTATCTATTTTACTCTACCGAGCCGCGCTATAGTCGGCCGGGTACGGCACCTATTGTGCAACCACTGATCAGTTGGGTTTTACCGAGCTCCACGTGGCCGGGTACGATTCTACCGAGCCCTATGATGGCCGGGTACATTTTACCGAGCCTATTATGGCCGGGTACGATATGATGATGGTGATGCCCACAAAGGCGTATGTTTTAAAAGTTTATGTATATATATGTATGTATCATGTATTTCATGTCAGTAGCCCTCAGAGGTACCCAGATGTCACAGGTTGTATATTCTCTATCCCTGTTTACATTACTGTTCTTACTTCAGGTTGTATATTCTCTATCCCTGTTTACATTACTGTTCTTACTTATGCTTTCTTGCCTCACATACTCAGTACTTTATTCGTACTGACATCCTTTTTATTTGTGGACACTGCATGTCGTGCTGCAGGTCTTGATAGATAGGTAGACGTAGCTCCCCCACCACAGTAGGCTGTCCAGTTCAGCAGTTATTGGCGAGATCCCTTCTCCGGACTTGCCGTGGTCTTGGTATGCATTTTTGTTATAGACATTATGGGTATGTCGGGGCCCTATTCCGGCAATGTTGTAGCACTTATGTTCCTTTAGAGGCTCATAGACAGGTGTCGACTTATGTATGGTTTAGAATGCCTTTTCGGCTAATTTTTGTTGTATAGTCTTTCATGGCATCATGATAGCTCGTACCTTATATATAGTTTCTTGACAGTCTTGTCGTCCCATGTTATGTATGTTCATGACATTATCTTTCATTGTTGGATGTTCATGATCCGTGTCTACTATTTATATTGATCTTGTCGGCCCTTAAAGATAATAAGGAAGGTTAGATAAAATGTACGTTGGTGCTCGGCAAGTATGGCCCGGGTGCTAGTCATGACCCTCCAGTTGGGTCGTGACAATATATGTACCAATAAGATTTGTGGGGAGATTGTTGAGCTTAAATAAGTAAAAATTGGGTTGTGGAGTGAAGAAAATCTTGTAGAAGAACCATATAGTTAAATTTGCACACCTAGTGTTTGATAAAATACTCAAATGAGCTGAGACCATGAATATCTTCCTAATAATGGTTTAATTTTGTTATGTCTCAATATAGATTGGGATTCCTAGAATTTTCAGAACGTTGTAGTAATTTAAGGAAAGCTCAAACTAAGGTATGTTGGCAAAACTACTTTCTTAGAAATGAATTCAATGATGTTCTCATAAGTTTCAAGTATGGTAGTCTCAAGCTCCTTATTCTATGTTCCGAGTTATTCCCAATAAATTCGATTGTCCCGAATAAGCAAAGTGTCGAGAATTAAGTACTCAAAACATGTTCTGAATGTTCCTAACACATTATGTTATCCTTTGGGAATGTGTTCAAGAATGATATGTGTATTAAAATGCTATGTCTTTGAGTTGTGTTTCAAATGAAGGCTATGATTCCAAATTGTGTGAGAAAACTCAATATGCTTAAGACTCTTAATTGACCATATGTGTACTTAAAGCCTTGATTGGAAATGTCCTACTGTTGATAACCTATAAAGATGTGAAAGAAGTATGAAATGCGATGATTGATATAACAATGATATGATGTATCAATAAATAAAATCTGAGACTGAGATATGGTATGAATGCATAGATATGACTGAGTATGAAATATTAATGAAATCAATGAGATAACAGTAAGGGATGACCACTATGGGTCCAAACAGTATTGGCATAATGCCTAAACATGATATCTAGCATGATTGACATTTTCACTACATTATCACATGGTGAAAACATGGATATCAACAAAGTAGGACCACTATACAGTGCCATGGGAACAACAGAGTCTCAATTCACATGGTGCACGCCCAAACGCCCGTCACCTAGCATGTGCGTCACCTCAATACCAATCACATAACACGTATTTCTGGGTTTCATACCCTCAGCACTAAGATTAGAAGAGTTACTTACCTCGAACAAGCCAATTCCAACACCGAGCAAGCAAAGCGATGCTCCAAAAAGCCATCCCGTGCGTTCCTACCTCCGAATGGCTAAAAACTAACCAAAAACAACTCAAATACATCAAACAATGCTAAAGGAACCAATCCCGATCGAAAAGATCAAATCTTGAATAATGAGCCCAAAATCGGCCAAAATCCCAACACGGGCACGCACCTCGGAACCCGACAAAATTCACAAAGTTCAATAACCCATTCAATTACGATTCCAATCATACTAGTTTCACTCAAATCCGACCCCAATTCGATGTTCAAAACTCAAACATTAATATTATGAGACTTTAGTCCAAAACCCACAATTTCCTCTATAAAATTCACAATCCAATTACAAAAAATGAAGGTAGATTCATGAAATATACCCAAAACCGAGTAGAAAACACTTACCCCAATTCATATGGTGAAAATTACCTCAAGAATCGCCTCAATCCGAGCTCCATAGCTCCCAAAATAAAGAAAGAACCAAAGCCCTCGATAATATAGCCTCTGCCCCAGCGATTCTGCATTTGCGGACAATTCGTCGCATCTGCGACTACCGCTTGTACGGTAAAAACTTCTCTTTTGCGAAAATAGCCTTGCCCAGCAAACACCGCACCTGCGGAACAATTTCCGCTTCTGCACACTCGCAGGTTCGATTCCTCCTCCGCATCTGCGATGACCTCCAGCCAAGCCTGCTACGCTTCTACGGCCAATTGTTCGCATCTGCGCCCACTCTTCCGCAGATGCAGAAACACCAAAACAAAAAATCTTAGCAAAAATCCAAAATGCAATGAAATGATCCGAACCTCGTCCAAAACTCACCTGAGCAACTCGGGACCCCGTCCGAATATACCAACAATTCCATAACACAATACGGACCTACTCGAGGCCTCAAAATACACACAACAACATTAAAACGACGAATTGCATCTCAAATCGAAATCTATGAACTTTGAATTTTCAAATTCAATAACTCGTTCCAAAACATAGCAAATCGATTCGGAATGACTTCAAATTTGGCGCATAAGTCCCGAATAACATAACGAAGCTATTCCAATTCCCTGAATCACAATCCGAATCTGATATCAAAAAGTCCACTCTCGGTCAAACTTTCTAAAATTACTTTCGCCATTTCGAGCCAAATTCAACTACGGACATCCGAATCAAAATTTGGACGCGCTCCTAAGTCTGAAATCACCCAACGGAGCTAATGAAACAATCAAAACTCCGTTCCAAGTTCAAATTCATAAAAAGTCAAACTTGGTCGACTCTTTTAAATTTAAAGTTTCTAGCTGAGAATCATTCTTTCAAATCAATTGCGAATAACCGAAAAACCAAAACCGACGTTTCACATACGTCATGTTACATCATACAGAGCTACTCATCCCCTCAAAAAACCAAGCGAAGTGTAAATGCTCAAAATGATCGGTCGGGTCATTACATCCTCCCCCACTTAAACATACGTTCATCCTCGAACGTGTCCAGAGTTGTTCTCAAAGCCATCAAACCTCCATATAACCTTACCATGTACATACCCGGGGGTGATCCCACGTCAACCTATCCCATACAGGTCCGATAACACAACATAATTGAAATTTCTCAATTCAACCTAGCCCACAAGCCTTCGAATCCAATTTCCAACATCCAGAATTTCTTATAAGATCTGAATCCCGCAACCTACACACTATATAAGTCTATATAAGCTGTACCAACAGCCATAACCATAAATCAAATACTCAAAATGCAGATAACACATAGCTCAAACACTCGAAGCAAAGATTTCTAATCACAGTAGATGTTCAAATCAACCCAATACTGGTAACAACCTCATATAAAAAAAAGCCTCGTTCTAAACCTCCGTACACTTCCAATGATGAAAGAAACATACAGAACCCATAACCCTTCATCACATCAACAAGTCATGGTACTCCATCTCCTTTGACAAGAACTATAGCAAATTTTCTAAGCCGACTTTCGATATTATCCTTCCGACCATGCTGACATCAATTCCGATAGTATCCATTCTAGGTACAATGACCTCATCTCATCAAATTCCTGCTACTTTACTGACATGCCACACCAATACTATCTAAAGCCACAACTCGTGCAATCCATGCACCAATAAGCAACATTCCAGATGTACTCAAACACGAAAATGACTCAAACAAGAGAAACATCCCGCAAGCACGACGGGTACCACCCCGACACAATGCTAAGAACCTATCACACACCGTAGAATCAAAACACACGAATCTAACATGAAGGATCATCTCTCAACATAACTCTGCCATAATGTGCGACCCCATGCAAACACTGGCCCATATGAGACACCTCGAGCCACCATGCTCAAAATCAATAGCCACGCGAAATTTGACATCAAGTACCCAAAGCGCATTACCATAACCACGGAGAAGAAGATGACACAATGCCACACAAAACCCGGAAGAACATAACCAATACGCCCTCAATCATGCAATACCCAACTACTCATCTCGCTCAAATTCCGTTATAAGATCACAATAGAACCGTACCATGCGTGCCTAAAACCAACGAATCATAACCCCTCGTAGCATAAAAAAGTAACTCACCGAACATATCAGAACACGAATAAGCTCAACAACAGTTGAATGGCACATCCCTCAAGAATAGCAGTATGGAGTCAATCAATCTGACTCAGTATAAAATACATACCCTAATTGGGCCTACCACTGGACCCCCAAATCAACTTCGGGCACCAACACATGGATATATAACCCTCCGAAAGCACACAATGACTGAATCATAAAGCATACTAATTGTCTAGCTTGCTTCGGCCATGACTTCACAGTCCACAATCATGAAACAACATGTTCTTGAGAACTCCCAGTCTACAAATCAATAGAACACACGAATTACCATGTCTGATCGAAATTCCACCGCAAGAATGTCTAACACATCTCTCATACACGATCATCCCACGAGGAATACATCTAAAATTCTTCCGTGCCATATAGCAAAATTTGAATATCAGCAGTCGATCAACCAGGAGAGTGTCGTAATACCAATGAAGTGGCCATAAATCAAAACACATTGCCCCTTCTAAAATGTATACTCTGTTCAGGCCATACCGATTAGTAATATCATTTGCCTAGTCATTTGAATCCGTCCATGCTGCCTACGAATATATGCCCTTCCCTTCCAAACTGACTTGTGACCTTGCATATGCAAATATCAATCCAACACAACACCGCATCTACCATGCCATCCTGTGAAGAGTACAAGAATCTCATAATCAACTTTGAGTCCCAAGCAGAATACATACTCGATAAGTCAGAAACCTTCCATTTGATCTCATCCCGGAGAAAATCCCAATACGCAACATATTCCTTATGTCGGTAGGAAATATACTCCTCGAACCGTGGTTAAAACCATTGAGAACTCTTTGAAATCCATTTGCACATAACCAAGATATCAAAACCGAATCTCTCTAACTCAACCTAGCCACACAGGTTGCCAAAACCCAAGAGCATTGCCACGAAACACCTGTAGAGACTAGCCACGCCATAAGTACCCAAAGAATCGATCATGCCCATTACTGTGCTAGCCCAACCTACTACCACACAGTCCTATTTCTCCAAGTCCCTTCCAAATTGCCTTCAAACTAATACTTCTCCTTGCTGGAACACCATGACCCTTAAACAAAATTCACCACACACGAGACCCTAGTATAAAACCACAACGCCCTAAGGCCCACAAGCCGCCGAATTCCCTTTTAAGTACCCCAAAAGCATCGCAACCGAGACATCCACTCCGAAAGACCTTATGTGAATTTAAAATTATTCCTCTTCCCTTTTTCTTATAGTAAAATATAGAATCCATAGTCATAGAGAATTACCGCAAGTCTCGACACCATCTAATGTAACTCTCAGCTTCTATCCATATATATATCTTGAAAATTCCAAATCGCTATTTATAAATCTTGAATCTATTAGAACCATTCTCGAGAGTCATCCACTCTACTCAAACCTAAATTAAATCGACCAAACAGACCGAACGACTTGTGCCCCATTAACACACCCACACCCAAGGGAGTAACCCACGCCCCTAAGCAACCGAACAAATTCCTACTCCTTGTACACTACATCTTTTACGACTAACCACTCAATCATTCCATAATTCCAATATACCCATAGAGTGTAATACAACCCGTATCCAGATATCCCCTTACTCGAGTCATCCTCAATCTCAACCCCTGCAAGTCATAACTGATTCACCAATATACCCCGAACCGAAACAAATACAACACATAATCATGCAATCAACTCGTCGATAGCAGGCTCCCCCCACTTGGCTCAAAGCCATAGAATAAAATAGTCAATAACATCACAATACCCACACTCTATTACTACCAGAATCCCGCACTGAAATTCAACTAAATCCTTCGCAAGCCTATGTAACACAAACCATATAATACCTCAAATCGTCTGCAAATCTCGCATTCACCCTTGTAATAGTCAAGACAACTTCCACAAGCTTACCAAACTCAAATTGCAACATATATCATTCACTGGTAAAAGAGAACTCTCTACAAAACATCATAAGGACCACACAACCTCAGGACACCTCGCACGAGATAACTCGCCTGCTCTGCCACAAACTGACATCTCTCTATATCCTTCCACAGTCACGACTACTATGCAATCACTTAATCTTCTTGATTCTGAACTTATTAACAAGACATGAGAATCTACTTTATTCCACAACTAAACAACATGAGAGATCCCTCAACACACCTATAACTTGAGACCATAAGCCAAATCAAGACCGAAATCAAACACCTCATAGTCCTTGCTACATCTCAATTAAACTCTTCTCGTCACATTCATACAATCTAAACATATTTCACAGTCTCATCATACTCACCCCACAATCATCCAATCACAAATTCTTCTAATAGGGACACCACCAAACATATAAGTCCCAAAACACGTTCTCGCGCAACCTAAATCTCTATGCTCAAGCCACCGTCAAAACCCGGACTCAAGTCCTCCAGAATGGCCCATCATCAACATGCCAAAATCACATCTCGTACCTCAACCATGGAATCATAAGCCGTCGGCGCACAACCGATACCGAGCACTCACATGCGCATACGAATGCGTGGAATGAATTCAAAGAGTTAAACTTCAATCCAAATCAATACCGCACAATAAGGAAAGAAAGATGGGAAGTACATCCTAAATGTCCTATAGCCTCTCGAAGATAGGTATGGACGTCATCATATCGATCCGCAAGACTCTACTAGACACTTGCTCAAGACTTGTAGAACCTATAAACCTAGAGCTCTAATACCAACTTCTCACAACCCCAAATCCACTAGTTGTGATGTCACCTAACCCAACCCGTTAGGTAAGCCAATTATCAACTATCCAATTCCAATGAAATTAATAAGGCAATTAATTAAAAGAAGATATATAAAACTAATACATTTCCCCAAGAAATGGTAGTACAAATCATGAGCTTCTAAGAGTAGAGTTTATAAAGCGGACTAATAACAGCATAGCAGTATGTATTAGTTTTATAAAACTAATACATTTCCCCAATATTCCACCGCAGTTCATAACAGCATAGTACAATAACAAAAGAGTATCTCGGAAATAAAAGGCTCACTTCATTCACAGATCCAAAAAAATAGGCATTTCTTTTCAGGTATCTCAGTGAAATCCCAAATCTTTAACCGAAAAAGCCAAAGTACGAGAAAGTTTCAAAACTGTGGTTTTTCCCAAAACTCCTTTCAACAAATAGTAAGATGTTTCATTTTTAGATAGCATGAGAAAAGTACTTCTCTATGGCTACATGTCAAGATACAGGTAAAATCATAAATGTATCAAAAATCGGGTAGCAGAAGGAAATGCATCTCTATGCATGTATCTCAAGTACACATGTCAAATGCAATGCATCTCAATGATGAGCTCCTGTACTCCCACTCTCAGAGTACTCAATCTCATTGTCTCGCATTCTCTCTCACTATGCTCAATGCTCAGCACACTCAATCACTCAGCATTGTACAATACCTTCTGCAGCGTGCAGCCCGATCAATATTTGACCATAAGGCCCGTTGCGGAGTGCAACCCGATCCACATATATAAATTCGATTGCGCTCACTGGGGGTGTACAGATTCCGGAGGGGCTCCTTAAGCCCAAGCGCTATATTTCTGTGGCGTGTAGCCCGATCCAATATTGTTGCGGCGTGCAACACGATCCAATATTGTTGCGGCATGCAACCCGATCCAATATTGTTGTGGCGTGCAACCCGATCCTATAATATATATATGTATATAGCCTGAAAGCTCGTTGCGGCGTGCAACCCGATACATATAAAAATATAATCAATATAAGATGTTGCGGCGTGTAGCCCGATCCCAAAATGTCACTCTCACTCAAGCCCTCGACCTCACTCAGTCATCAATCTCTCCAGTCTCACTCACGGGCTCACAATGTCATGAAACTAGGCTGAAAACAATGATATGATGTATCAATAAATAATATCTGAGACTGAAATATGGTATGAATGCATGGATATGATTGAGTATGAAATATCAATGAAATAAGTGAGATGACAGTAAGAGGCAACCACTATGGGTCCAAACAGTATCGACATAATGCCAAAACATGATATCTAGCATGATTTACAGCTTAACTACTTTATCACATGGTGAAAACACGGATATCAACAAAGTAAGACCACTATACAGTGCCATTGGAATAACAAAGTCTCAATTCACAGGGTGCACGCCCACACGCCCGTCACCTAGCATGCGCGTTACCTCAATTCCAATCAGATAACATGTATTTCGGGGTTTCATAACCTCAGCACTAAGATTATAAGAGTTACTTACCTCGAACAAGGCAATTCCAACACCGAGCAAGCCAAGCGATGCTCCAAAATGCCATCTCACGTGTTCTGACCTCCAAACGGCTCAAAAACTAACCAAAAACAACTCAAATACATCAAATAATGGTATAGGAACCAATCCCGATCGAAAATATCAAATCTTGAATCGAAAGCCCAAAATCGGCCAAAAGCCCAACCCCGGACCGCACTTCGGAACCCAACAAAATTTAAAAAATTCAACAACCCATTCAATTACAAGTTCAACCCATACTAGTTTCACTCAAATTCGACCGCAATTCGATGTTCAAAACTTAAAAATTCATATTATGAAACTTTAGGCAAAAACCCCCAATTTCCTCTATAAAAGTCACAATCCAATTACCAAAAACGAAGGTAGATTCATGAAATATACCCAAAACTGAGTAGAGAACACTTACCCCAGTTCATATGGTGAAAATTACCTCAAGAATCGCCTCAATCCGAGCTCCATAATTCCCAAAATGAAGAAAGAACCAAAGCCCTCGATAATATAGCTTCTGCTTCAGCGATTCCGCATTTGTGGACAATTCGTCGCATTTGCGACCATCGCTTCTACGGTAAAAACTTTGCCTCTGCGAAAATAGCCTTGCCCAACAAACCCCACACCCACGGAATAATTTTCGCTTCTGTTTACTCGCACGTGTGACTCCTCCTCCGCATCTGCGATGACCTCCAGCCAAGCTTGCTACACTTCTTCGGCCAATTGTCTGCATCTTCAGACTCACATCTACGCCCACTCTTCCGCAGATGCAAAAACACCAGAACCAGAAATCTTAGCAAAAATCCAAAAGGGAATGAAATGATCTAAACCTCGTCTGAAACTTACCCGAGCCAATCGGGACCCTGTCCGAATATACCAACAAGTTCCATAACACAATACGGACCTACTTGAGGACTCCAAACACACATAACATCATCAAAACGACGAATCGCACCTCAAATCGAAATCTATGAACTTTAAACTTTCAAATTCAATAACTCGTGCTGAAATATAGCAAAATAATCCGGAATGACTTCAAATTTTGCACACAAGTCCCGAATAACATAACTAAGCTATTCCAATTCCCGGAATCATAATCTGAATCATATATCAAAAAGTCCAATCCCGGTCAAACTTTCCAAAATTTCAACTTTTGCCATTTCGAGCCAAATTCAACTACGGATCTCCGAATCGCAATTCGGACACGCTCCTAAGTACGAAATCACCCAACAGAGCTAATGGAAAATCAAAACTCTATTTCAAGTTCAAATTCATAAAAAGTCAAACTTGGTCGACTCTTTCAAATTTAAAGCTTCTAGATGAGAATCATTCTTTCAAATTAATTCCGAATAACCTGAAAACCAAAACCGATGATTCACATAAGTCATAGTACATCATACGGAGCTACTCATGCCCTCAAACAACCGAGCAAAGTGTAAATTCTCAAAACGACTGGTCAGATCGTTACAATTAAGATTTGTACCAATTCTCATGTGTTATAGTAAGAATCTTCGACTTCTACATTTCCCTTTATTTATTTGATCACCTAGCCTAGTCACATAATCCACATAGTTTAAAATTTGGCCAGGACCCACAGTTGTGGACCTCGAAGAGTGCCTAACACCTTCTATTTGAGGTAATTTGAGCCCTTACCCGATCTTTGGTGACACGAACTAGTCAAACAGAGTTATTTCCAAACAGGTGCCCTAACGCACCTTAAAAATTGTTAGGTGGTGACTCTACTATTTTAATACCTTCATTTAAAGAATTTGTCACATGTCGAAACCCGCTTTCACGAGGACACGGGGCGCGACACCATGGCGACTCTGCTGGGGATATTCTTAGGCTCTTACCTTGAAGAACTTGACTTATGTTGATTACTTTCCTTATTTTTTCTTCATTTGTTTTAAACTTCTATGACATGCACATCCATTTCCCTATTCACCTTTATTTATTTTAAACTGCTATGACATGAACATCCCTTCTCTTATTCTCCTTTATTTTCCATGACATGTATGACCTCTATCCATCTCTTTCATCTTGTCTAAGATTTCTATGACTCTCCCATCCCTATTTCCCTACCTGCTTCATTACGTTCTCGCACATTTTTATGAGCTAAACTGACTTCTTTCTTTTGTCTTTCTTTACTTTTCTCTTCTTTTCATATTCGCCTTTACTATGTTATTTACTGCTTTTACGTACTTTTATCATGCAAATACTTGGCAATGTGTTATTATTTCTACACAAATCATGCACCACATCATACTCCACTTGTGCCAATTACCAACATAGAGGCGCTTGATGAATGTTCGCTCTTTCCTGAAATCACCCTTTTTAAATCGGAAAGGCTTATTTGCGGAAGACTAATCGATTAGCGGTGCAGTCGATGGTCCCGTGCCTTTCCCTCTCAAGTTTTACACTTGGGAGTACCAGTCTAGACCCTTCTAGAAACCCCACTCCAATTTGAAATGTACATGCATCATGCTAAACCTAGTACGGATTGAGACGTCACTAACGTAACAACCCATATAGATAAAACCTTGTTCAAAGTCCGACGAGATTTCCACAATCCCAATGGACACTAGCATATTATGTGCATACTTGGAGAAAATATGGTAGCATACTGATCATTATTGCGTAAATAGTCGAATTTGGAGGGGGAAAGGGCTAACTCTTATTTGTTTGCAGAAAATGAAGCACGAAATCCCAGGTTCAGTATGGTCCAGAATGTCCCGCCTTTTCTACTTGATTGGTGGAAATACCTTGCACCTTGTGATAAACGTTATGTGAGGAGAGTACTTAGTGACCTGCCATCTTTGCTGAACATTCAACCAAATAAGGAACTGATCGAGGTCGCTACCATATTTTGGGATGCGAAACAAGCTATTTTTTGATTTGGCACTATAGAAATGACTCCTCTCCTAGAAGAAATAGGGGGTTTAGCCAAGTTACCATGGGATAGTCCGGGACTGCTAGTACCAAAGAATCGCACTCCCCGTAAATTTCTGAAAATGTTGGGTTTTAAGAGGAATGATGAACTGCTCTATCTAAAGAAATCATACATCCATTTTGATTTTCTTTACGAGCGTTATGGCATAGCAAGTCATATCATCTTCATCATGATGAACTATACATTACTTCTTTGGGATGGGTGAATTGCCGAGTTTATGTTTTCATTGTCTACTTCCTAGGGTTGTTGATCTTTCCAATGAAAGGAGGAAGGATTCATACTCGCTTAACCATGGTCACGAGGACCTTAATGGATGGTATCGAAGGAAAAACTTATACTATCATCCCAATGATCTTAGCTGAGATGTACTGTGCTCTAGATCGGTGCGAGCATGGGTTTGGACACTTTGAGGGTTGCAATCTATTGCTACAAGTCTGCCTGCTTGACCACTTTCAGAGGGGTGAGTATCGTCAATAGCTTCTACGAAGGCAACTAAATGACTACTTAGCCAACCGTCACCCAAAGAAAATTACGTTTATTCCAAATAGGTTTGCAATGCCTGTAAATGCTGTAAGTTGGGTGCGTTTCTTCAGCAATCTAACAGACGAGCAAGTTCATCAGATATTTGAATGGTTTCCTAGTAGTGAGTTCAGCATCAGATCAAACGGAACTACTCACTTGGTACTGATCGGGCTGCGAGGCATCTACCCTTACGCTCCTATAAAGTTAATGAGACAAGTTGGAAGAAAACAAGTCATACCTCGGGTTTCCAACATGGTCTAGTACAAGGCATATTTCAAGAAAGATGTCACCCCGTTCAAGTTCGAAGCGCAACACATGTGGAACCAAAACATCATTGTGAAAGGAGAAACTATTGAGCCAGACAAGTATCACGCCGGTCATATGTACTACTATCTATCATGGCTGGAAGACGACGTAGATGGGGACATCAAACCATGATTCACTCTGAAGGATAGGATCATAGATGAAGTGGTTGAGGCACAAGTAAAGTACAAGACGCTACGCAAAAGGGTGTTCGAGTCCGAAGCTAAATATCTGGAGCAGCACAAAGTGAACATGAAGGCGATAAGGGAATGGAAGTAGATTGCCACTAAGTCAACAAAATGATTGGAATACATGGAACAAGGACCGATGGAGCTAGAAGGGAATATGAGAAAGAGACTTTCGGATTGTTAAGGCATGGACGACGATGAAGGAGGAAAGCTGGCAAATGTTAATTATTGCTAGATATGCGCGATCTGGGAAACATGATTGATGGGGTGAAAAGAGCCAAGCATGGAGAAAGTCCTTCAGGGACCAAGTGGATTAGGAGATGATGTTCTTTACTGCTTTCTAGCTTAGATTAGATTTTGATGTAATAAGGCTAAATGTCATTAGTAACTTTATTATTTTATTGTCGGTTTAGTAAAAGATTGTTTTGGCTCATTTTTGCATTAATGAAATGAAGCAAACATTGACACCAATTTTCTCCAAGTCTATGTGTCGCTTAGGCCTAAATTAGGCACGATGAGGTCCCCAAATTAGGACGCGAATTATTGCATGACTTTGTGAAACATGTTTAAATATTGCGAACACTCTTTTATTTCACCTTACTGACTTGGTTACCTTTTGCCTTTTCTTTGTTTCTGATTATTCCCATCCCCAAAGGTTTGTTCGTGCATACTGGCATCATCAATATACCACACTAGATCCAGAGGTCCTCCACCTCCTCCTCCGCCTAGCAACCCGAAAAGCAAAAGAAAGGGCAAAGGGAAAATGGACGATTTAGGTGGTATCCGGAAAGACAATGCTGTTGTGGCAGAAAATGTTGATACTTCAGATGAAAGAAGTACTCCGGGGTAGAACGAGTTGGTCTTACGTTTGGAGCAGAAAATCCTGGAACTACAGGGCGAGCTTGAGCAGGTCCGAAATCTGGCAAACCTTTACTCTCAATGTTCCCTACATCAACCAGCAAAACACGACTACCCAAAACTAGAAACCACCACCCATGGCTCCAAATCCTCCCGCACCACACAAGTATCATAATCCCGCACCTTCGCAGAACCTTAACCCACCACCAGTGCAAACCCCTCAGAAACATCACCATCATCTAACTAAATACCCGCAAACTACTCAACACTCCACAAAATGCACCACAACCTACTCTCGATCCCCAAAATGCAACCAACGATCACCCATATACCCAAGTTCTAGGGACTCATCAAAGCAATCCGATATATGTAGAAATGTTACCCCATACCCCACAGCAAACCATATACATACCCGAACCGACTGAGAAGGACCTGCTCATTAGAAACATGGCGGAGGAACTCAAGTAATTCATAGGGAGAGTTGAGAGTGTTGAAGGTGGGAAAGGCATTGAAGGTTTGAATTACGAAGATCTGTGTATTCAGCCAGATGTGGAACTGCCAGAGGGTTACAAACCTCCAAAGTTCGAAATGTTCGATGGCACTGGTGATCCGAAGGTGTATCTAAGAACATATTGTGACAAGCTTGTAGCAGTGGGTAAGAATGAACAAATCCGCATGAAATTATTCATGCAAATCCTTACATGAGACGCTTTGTCTTGGTATATCAGTCAAAATCCAAAGAAGTGGGCTAATTGGGTAAGTATGGCATCAGATGTCATGGACAGATTCAGGTTCAACACGAAAAATGCGCCAGTCATTTTCTACATTCAAAACCTCAAGAAGAAGTCGACAGAAACCTTTCGCGAGTATGCTACTCGTTGGAGATCAGAGGTCGCAAAGATAAGGTCAGCACTTGAAGAAGAACAAATGAACAAGTTCTTTGTTAGAGCACAAGATCCGCAATATTATGAATGGTTAATGGTCATCGAAAATCATAAGTTCTCAGACATCATAAAGTTAGGGGAAAGAATAGAAGAAGGAATCACGAGTGCGATAGTAACTAATTTTGTGGTGCTGCAGGCTACAAATAAAGTTTTGCAATCATGAGGTATTTCAAAGAAGAAAGAAGTAGGTGCCATGATGGTAGCACAGGGCCCTAAGTCACCCCTCACATACTAAATACCTCTATCAACATATCAACCCTCACCCCCAAAATACCAATACCCTGCCACCACCTACCATACCTATAACACTTAACTTGCATATTACCATTCACCTCAACCCACTCGCCAAAGCTACCTAAAGCCACGTCCAAATTTCGACCGCAGATTTCCTAGACAATACACCCCAATTGCTAAACCCATAACCCAATTGTATGAAATACTGAAGGCCGCTAGTTACGTCACCCCTATTCCTGTTGTTGTTGTGGAAAATCCTTCCCAATGGATCAACCCTAACAAAACAAGCGCTTATAATTAAGGCATGAAGGATCATACCATTGAGGATAGCCACACATTGAAAGACAAGATTCAGACGCTGATCAACACTATGGCTATACAAGCAAAGGAAGCTGCACCGAACGTCCGCAATAACCCTCCCCCGGATCATAGAAGTGAGGGAGTGAACGAGATAGAAACTGATGAAGAGTAGGATCAGGAAGGGTCCATTGGACTCATTTGAGAGGGAGACGCTCCTAAAACATCTCCGGTCACCCTCACGCCAGTTGTGGTACAAACCCAGGCGTCATTTTAAGTTGAGGTAGCTGCACCCTTCACTCTAATGGTAGCTCTCGCACCATCTTACAAGCCTGATGCCATCCCGTGGGATTTTGTTGCGGAAGCAAGAAGAAAGGAAAAAGCCAAAATGGAAGAAACATGTGTCGTGCAATGTATGACTAGACACCTGAGAATCTGGGAGGAACAAGCAAGGAAGCTGCACCTACGCCGCCTGTTGTTGCGACTGGAACTGACGATCTTTGGAGGAAGATACAAGCAAGGGAATACTTTGTTGTTGAACACCTGAATAGGACTCCTAGTCAGATATCCATCTTATCACTGTTGCAAAACTTAGATGCGCACAATAATGCTTTGATAAAGGTGTTAAGTGAAGCTTATGTACCCGCCGGCATCACTAGTGGAGATATGTATAACATGCTCAGATAGGTATTAGAGAGCCACAAAATCACTTTCCACGAAGATGAGTTACCACCAGAAGGACTGAGTCACTACAAGGCATTGCACATCGCAGTGCAATTCGATGACAAGTTCATTGTCAGGGTCCTGATAGATGGAGGTGTTAGTCTGAACATATGTCCACTGACCACTCTGAAGAGATTAGGTAAGGTCCTGCACGAGATACGAATGGGAAGCATGAATGTGAAGGCTATTCGGCCTAGTGTGTCACCTAGGGGTGCACCGGTTCTATTTGTGAAAAAGAAGGATGGTTCCATGAGAATGTGTATTGATTACAGGCAGTTGAACAAGGTCACAGTCAAGAACAAGTATCCTTTACCTCGTATTGATGATTTCTTCGACCAGCTTCAGGGAGCGAGGGTGTTCTCCAAGAATGATTTGAGGTCCGGTTATCACTAACCTGAGATTCGGGATTCAGATATTCTTAAGACAGCTTTCAGGACCCGATATGGCCATTATGAGTTCTTGGTGATGTCTTTTGGGCTGACCAATGCCCCAACAGCATTCATGCATTTGATGAACAGTGTATTCCAGCCCTATTTGGACTCATTCATCATTATATTCATTGATGACATCCTTGTGTACTCTCGCAGCCAAGAGGAGCACGCTCAGGATTTGAGGATTGTATTACAGAGATTGAGGGAGGAGAAGCTTTATGCAAAGTTCTCCAAGTGTGAGTTTTGGCTCAGTTCAGTAGCATTCTTGGGAAACATGATGTCCAGCGAGGGTATTCAGGTGGATCCGAAGAAGATAGAGGCAGTGTAGAATTGGCTTAGACCGTTCTCAGCCACGGAGATTAGGAGGTTTATTGGTTTGGAGGGTTATTACCGTCGCTTTGTGGAGGGATTTTCATCTATTGCATCGCCCTTGACCAAATTGACCCAAAAGGGTGCTCCATTCAGGTGGTCGGATGAGTGTGAGGAGAGCTTTCAGAAGCTCAAGAGTTAGTGTATTTTGAGGTAAGTGTCTTGCCTAACTTTGTGTGGGGGGATTACCCCTTAGGATTGGTGTTGTTTTGTGTTAATTGTAATGTGTGGAAGCCGTGTACGCAAGGTGACGAGTGTGTGCACGGGCTAAATGTGAAAATTTACCGGGTTTAGCTATGTAGATTCCTTCATGCTCTACTTGTTTTATCTCTTACTTGTTAATTGCTCTACATGTTTAGTTGAAGTTCTTATTCCATTTATTCCATATTTATTATTTAACCGTTGGATTCTTTACTTGAAGTTGTTATTCTTGGAATGAGTTCCAAGTGCTAGATATATCGGCTACTTACAACCTATTGTTGAGACGACCATGGATACATGCAGCTGGGGTAGTGGCTTCTACTCTGCACCAGACCGTGAAGTTCGAGTGGAATCACCAGGAGGTGATCATTCATGGAGATAGAAGCAACCCTATTTACACCAATCAGACCGTTCTAGTCATCGAAAACATGAGGAAGTTGGGCGGAGAAATATATCATCGCATTAAACGGTTAACGCAATTGAAATGGATCGATGGTGGAGCAACAAAATAGAAGTCATATTGTTGTGGACGGGATATGAACCAGGAAAGGATCTCGGAAAAAGATTCAGGGGATCACTAAACCCATACAACCACAGTATCATGGCACGACCTTTGGACTCGGATATGAATATACTATGCAAGAATATCAGAATTGGACACAGCCTTGGCACGCCAATTACTATCCGCTGGAACAACCCATACCAATTATGCACCAGATATTCCATCAGGCTGACATGATGTGGGGATTCGAGGAAGAAGAGATCTTGGTCGGTATGAGGAAGTTGTTTCTAGACGAAGAAGACATGGACTGCAGTGCAATTGTTGAGGAGAATGAGGAGGAAGACCTTACCATTCACACAATGGAAGAGGGAGTTGTTCTCAAGAATTGGACGGTCGCACCATCCCGGGCTCGCCGAGTTCCTAGGTAGCCTGGCAAATTAGCATGTCTTATTTTTAAATTGTTTTGAGCATTTAAGACATTTTTCAGAATCATATTTGAAATAATTACTCGAACCATCGAGTAGTACGTGTTGACATTTTAAAAGTTTTATTAATGCATTATTTCTTTTCATATTTATTATTATCTTTCTACATTCTTTTCAGCATAGTTATTACATATCCTGATGAACCTACCACTGTGACATGTAATGAGAAAAAGCAACATAAGGACAATGATTCAGAAGATCTAGAGGATGATGTAATACCTGAGAAAATTGTCATAGAAGTAGAGAATTTTGAAAACAAACCAAAGTCTAATTTGGAGGAAACTGAGGTCGTTAACTTAGGATATTATGAAACAGTCAAGGAAACTCGCATAAGAATCCATCTATCACCGATAGAAAAGGAAGAGTATATCAGTTTTCTAAAATAATGTGAGGGTATTTTCGCATGGTCCTACGACGATATGACTGGGTTGAGAACATCCATAGTAGCTCACAAGCTACCTACCAATACCATATGTCCACCGGTAAAATAGAAGCTCAGAAAGTTCAAGCCGAATATGAGTTTGAAGATAAAAGATGAGGTCACCAAACACATTAAAGCCAAGGTTCTCCGAGCGGTCGAATACGCGACCTAGTTAGATAACATTGTGCCATTTCCAAAGAAAGATGGGAAAGTTAGAGTATGTGTCGATTACCGAGATCTGAACATAGCATGTCTTAAGGATGATTTCCCACTGCCCAACATACACATACTAATTGACAACTGTGCCAAGCATGAACTCCAATCCTTTGTGGATTGCTTCGCAGGATACCATAAGATTTGGATGGATGAAAAGGATGCCAAAAAGATCGCATTTATCATGCCATGGGGAATATATTGTTACAAAATGATGCCGTTTGGTTTGAAGAACTATGGGGCCACCTACATGAGGGCCATGAAGACTATCTTCCACGACATGATACACAAGGAAATAGAGGTGTACATGGATGATGTTATAATCAAATCTAAAAGGAGTTCGGATCACATAGCAGACCTGAAGAAATTTTTTAATCGGCTTCAAAAATACAACTTAAAGTTGAACCCTGCAAAATGTGCCTTCGGAATCCCTGCTGGAAAATTGTTAGTTTTCATCATCAGTCGTCGAGGAATTGAGCTAGACCCGTAAAAAATCAAAGCTATCCAGGACTTGCCACTGCCAAAGGATAAGAAAGATGTGATGCGTTTTCTAGGGCCCCTTAATTATATCAGCCATTTTATAGCACATTCAATGGTGATATCTGAGCCAATCTTCAAAATGCTGAGGAAAGATGCTGCAACAAGCTGGACTGAATTATGACTGAAAGCCTTCGACAAATCAAGGAGTATTTTATCTAAACCACCCGTGTTGGTCCCACCAGAACCAGGAAAACCTCTTTTGCTTTATCTGTTTGTGTTGTATGGGGCCTTTGGTTGCGTTCTAGGACAACATGATGAAACTGGGAGGAAGGAGCAGGCGATATATTATCTCAGCAAGAAGTTCACGCCTTACGAAGCCAGGTACTCTTTGTTGGAACGCAACTGCTGTGCTTTGACATGGATAGCCTAGAAGTTAAGACATTATTTCTGTGCGTACACTACATATATCATATCAAGGATGGATCCGCTAAAATATATCTTTCAGAAGCCCATGCCTACGGGTAAGTAAGAAAAGTGGCAGATATTGCTGAGTGAGTTCAACATCATCTATTAAACTCAGAAGGCAGTCAAAGGGCAAGCATTGGCTGATCATTTGGCAGAAAATCCCATAGACGGAGAATACGAATCACTGAAAACGTATTTTCTCGACGAAGAGGTATCATTTGCCGGAGAAGATATTACCGAAGCATACGACGATTGGAGGATGTTCTTCGACGAAGCAGAAAACTTCAAGGAAGTGGGAATCGGAGATGTCTTAGTATCATAAACTGGTCAACATTACCTGGTATCCACAAAACTCAGGTTCCCGTGCACCAACAATATTGCAGAATACGAGGCCTGCATCTTAGGACTCAGGTTAGCCATCAACATGAACATTCAGGAGTTGCTGGTAATCGGAGATTCAGATCTATTGGTGCACCAGGTTCTAGGAGAATGGGCTACTAAGAATACAAAAATATTTCCATACTTTCATTGTGTACAAGAGCTGATCAAGATGTTCACAAAAATAGAATTCAAGCATGTTCCAAGGATTCAGAATGAATTTGCAGATGCATTAGCCACCTTGTCTTCCATGATAAAATATCCAGACAAGAATTTCATCGATCCTATCCCAATAGGAAGTTGCCAGCTTATTATGCTCATGTTGAAGAAGCGTTTGGCAGAAATTTGGGGTTCCACGACATCAAGGAGTACTTGGAAAAGGGAGAATATCCAGAGAATGCTACACACATTCAGAAGTGCACGCTTCGAAGATTGGCCAATCATTTCTTTCAAAGTGGAGGAATTCTGTACAGAAGGACTCCTAATTTGGGATTACTGCGATATGAGGCATCTAGATTGCTTAAATAAATACATGACGGAACTTGCGGACCACACATGAACGGTTTGGTTTTGTCCAAGAAGATTATAAGAGACAGACTGCATAAAATATGTTCAAAAATGTAACCAATGCTAGATATATGCTGATATGATACAAGTGCCGCCCAACTAACTCAATGTAACAAATTCGCCCTAGCCTTTCTCTGCTTGGGGCATGGATGTCATCGTACCAATCGAACCCGCTGCTTCAAATGGACATAGGTTCATTTTGGTGGCTATAGACTACTTCACAAAATGGGTTGAAGCCGCGTCCTATAAGACTATGACTAAGAAAGTCATAGCAGATTTTGTCAGAGATCACATTGTTTGTCGATTTGGAGTACCTGAGTCAATCATCACTGAAAATGCCGCCAATCTCAATAGTGATATGATAAAAGCCATGTGTGAAACATTCAAGATCAAGCATCGGAATTCCACATCATACAGGCCGCAAATGAATGGAGTCATAGAAGCTGCCAATAAGAACATCAAGAAGATACTGAGGAAAATGGTGGACAATTTCAAACAATGGCATGAAAATCTACCATTTGCTTTACTCGGGTATCAAACCACAATTCGTACATAAACTGGGGAAACTCCATATCTACTTGTTTACGATACTGAAGTCGTTATTCCCGCTGAAGTGGAAATCCCTTCCTTAAGAATCATACAAGAAGCCGAACTCAGCAAGGTAGAATAGGTAAGGAACCGGTATGAATAACTAGCTCTCATTGATGGTAAAAGAATGAACGCAGTGTGTCACGGTAAACTCTACCAGAATAGAATGGCAAGAGCTTTCAACAAAAAGGTTAGGTCAAGGCAATTCACACCGGGGCAATTGGTACTGAAATGGATCTTCCGACATCAAGATGAAGCAAAGGGGAAATTCTCACCCAACTGGCAAGGCCCTTACATGGTTAACCGAGTACTAATAGGAGGAGCACTTATACTTGTAGAGATGGATGGAGATATATGGCCAAAACCTATCAATTCAGATACAGTCAAGAGATGTTATGTTTAAGATTATGTTCGCACTTTCTATTTTATGTAACCTGAACTACGCTTGACTTGATTCCCATTTAAGAGGGGATACGTAGGCAGCCCTGTAGGTTCGGTCACGTCATAATAAAATCTTCATTCCCCCTATGGTCATAAACTGGGGCAAGATCTCGAGCTCGCCCTATCTCATTATGTTTAATTTCCAAGGAATGTATCGTCAGAAGTATGCATTTAAACTGGGGCAAAATTTTGAGGAGCATCCTTAAAATTTCGAGTTAAGGAGGTTGCAATGTCTCAAAAGGACGGTCGCCAATTCATCAAAATTGTTTACTCTTAGTCATTATCACATATTTCAAATAACTACAAATGATTTATCACAAATGCATGTTTTCAAAATTTGTATTTTTCTACAATAGTCAGACGCTACCCGGGGTGAGTCAAGCAAGACCTCAAGACAAGAGAAAAGGCAAAGCAAGGAATCGAGAGCACAAACCAACTTTCCCCCCTCCAAACTCACGATTTTTCTTTGGATGCAGGCACGATGGACGTAACAAAAACATCCGCAAATATATATAGACAACAAGATCACTATCTTCACACCGACAAAAGTCGCCAAACGCAAACGCATCAAGCTAAGAAATATTTTTCCCTCTCACATTCAATCATTGCTCTTCTTGCATAGGGCTAAGCACTGCCATCATCACCGCATAAGGCTAAACATTACCTTTCTTGCATGAGACTAAACACTGTCTCCATTCTTTGCATGAGAATGAGCATTGTCTCTATTATTGCATAAGGCTATGCATTGCCTTTCCTTGCATGAGACTAAACACTGTCTCCATTCTTTGCATGAGACTAAGCACTGTCTCCATTATTGCATAAGGCTAAGCACTTTCTTTCTTTGCATGAGACTAAGTATTGTCTCCATTCCTTGCATGAGGCGAAGCACTGCCTTCATTATTGCATAAGGCTAAGAATTGCCTTTCCTTGCATGAGACTAAGCACTATCTCCATTACTACATAAGGCTAAACACTGAATTCCTTTATTGCATAAGGCTAAGCATTTCCTTTCCACACATGAGACTAAGCACTGTCTACATTATTGCATAAGGCTAAACACTGCCTTCCTCGCATGAGACTAAGCACTGTCTCTCTTTCTCTCACAAGGCTAAGCACTGCCTCCATTAATTCATAAGGCTAAGCATCTCCTTCCCTTGCATGAGACTAAACTCTGTCTCCGCTACACTGCAAAAGATTAAGCATTATCTCTTTTCTTCGCAATGGGCTAAGCGTTGCCCTCATCTCAAATAAGACTAAGCCTTGTCTTGTCTCGTTTTAGCGAATGACTAAGCATCACTTGTTTCCTTGATCAAGAGATCGATATTACCACACACTTGCATTTCATGGGCTGAAACACCGCCACATTGTCCGAAGGCGTCATATTCCAAAGGCACCATCCTCATAGCCTGAAGATACCTCGCCATGGCCTCAGGATCTATCGAAATTGCACATCATTATTCAAAGGCGTCATAGTCCATAGGCACTATCCTCATGGCCCGAGGATATCATTTCATTGCCTGCAAATCCCTTATCAAACACTTTATGGCCCAGGACATCATGGTCTAAGGACATCATCCGCATCTTCCAAAGACAACTCTTATGATTCGAAGTGAATTTGCATCATGTTTAAATTTTCGCAATAACCCATATATATTCACATGCATCGCGTTTTAAATTTTGCAGATAACTCGGGAGGTAACCGTTCCACAAACAAGAGTAATTCTCGCTCCAGTTTGAGTTCACAACGTTCACATCCTTCGATCACCTCAAACGCAACCGATGATTAGTAATTGATTACCTTTTGTTCTATAACCGTTCAAATATCTGCCTTGCACATCTGTAACATTCAATTTGCATTCATAACCCCACCTGAAATTATATGTTACTCACGACACTATCCTACTCAAAAAATCCTTTTTCGAAACACACGACCAATCTTATAACAACTCCATCGGTTTCGTTCGCCGTTGAATCCAGAACTACACACGGCATAATTCCCGTAACACTAGTGATATGTAGACAACTCAAGAACTAGGGTTTGGCCCCACGTTTTTCAAAACACATCATTCCTCACGCACTTCGGACAAAATTGGTCATCACTTTCTTTACCCGTTAACTCTTTCGTCATTCCCGGATAAAGAGGGGCAGCTGTTGATACCCAATATTTCCCTCATATTTTTCAAAAAATATATATACTTTAAAAACATCATTTTTGCATCATTACTCAATATACAAGAGTCATACAAGTATTTTCTATAATCTTCCATAATTTTTAAAGCTTTAAAATTGATTGTTTTGCATTTAAATTACTTGAATATGTATTAATTACCCCTTTAAATTATTTTGTGATGCTTTAATCACCCAAATTTATTATTTAAAACAACATATATGCTTTACAATATTTTATTTCATTTTATATAATTTCATTTGCATTGTTTGTGCTATTTACACATTTTTGCGATTAATTGCATTTTAATATTTTATTCAAAGTCAAAATAACTTTTATATGTTTACAACCTCTAGATATTATTTTAAAATGATTATTTTCTTCAATAATATTTTTTACACTTATTTAGATAATTTTTATTAATTTTGTTTTCCTTAATTCCTTTATTTATTAAAGCTGGCCCAAACCAGGCCATTTTTCGGATTAATTGCCAGCCCAAACACCCCACCTTAGCCCAATAACTCCCCAGACCAAATCAAACCACCCACTTTTAAATAACTCGGTTGCGACCCGTTTAAACAACCCGCCCCATTCCCTGTCGATACCGGTCGTTGATCTCAAATGATCAACGACCCATAACAATTCCCTACCTTTCCTTATATCCCCCTAACCTAAACCTTAGGTACATTCCCACCTAAATAGCCGCCTCTGAAACCTCTCCATTCCACTCGTCTATGAGAAACCCTAGCAGCCATACCCTCAAATCCTCTCCGAATCCGGCCCCAAAATGGAATCAATCCATGATTCCTTTACCTTATACGTTCTGTCATCTTGTTACTTACATGATTTTGACTTCACCTAGTACTCGCCTATTCTTGGCAAGTACCAGGCCTTGAGTTATGAACAATCGTCCTCAATCTTAGAGACTTAGATGATATTTCATCTATATACACTCACTACCAGATTATACGGGTCCGATTACCAAGATCCTCGGCCAATCTTTGATTTCCGTCAAACTAGGGTTTGAAATTTCAATTTGTTCCTTTACTAGTTCTATTATCGATTGCATGTGATTTTCTTTCCTTATTTTTGTTTGATTAACTATTTTCCATGTTTGCTTACTCGATTTCTATAACCCCTCCCAAATTTCCCTTTTGGACAGACTTTAAATCACCTTAAGAACTATTCTTTCACTATCATTTTATTATGTACTATTCTGAAATTGAGCTCTCGGCTGGCTGAAAGCCAAGTCCACCAAATTTTGTTCACCTTCCTCCAGTGCAAGCACCGCTGGGAGTCCATTTTGAGGTTCCTGTGAACTCTGAAGCCCTGGTGAGTTGAGGTTTTACTGTCCTTCAATAATCACAGCTATTCTGATAATTTTTGAGTTTTCCATCCTTTGTTTAGTTTGTCTGCAATTGGTTAGTGCCTTATACTCTCGCACTTCTATTTTTTTCTGTTCGTGTTCGTGTTATGTGCATTAGTGCTATTTGGATTTGCCTGATTTAATTTTAATATTATTTCCTTCGTATACAATTCTACTTGTTTTAGCACTACTCTGTAGTTCCCCTAGCTTCAATTCTATGCGAGTTCTGATTTTAACTCACATGTGGATAGCTAAATTGATTCATGATGTCTGCATGATTCGTAATTGAAACCTGATTAATGGTTGTTGAACTTTGTTTTGATTTCTTGTACCAAAACCCTTATGAAACTATGTTCTTGCTCAAATTGCTTTCTTCATGTTGAATCCTTTATGCATAATTTGCTATTTCTCTGCGAGTCTATCTAAATAATTAGCCTAATATGCAAGCCTTAATGCATGCTCATTAGGTGTGTCCAACCTGAATAATTTCTAATCATTATGCTTATGAATATTTGGTTACTTATACCTGTTTCTTATTCTGAGTTTGGTTCCTTGCCCTGTTATGTACTATTATGATAGCCAACTCATGCCCAAAATGTGTTCTAATTCCTGTTGAGATATTCATGCCAACTTTTATCTTCCTAGAGTTCTAATTTTAGCTATGACCTGTTCCCATGCTATTTGTAAATCTATTGTGTGATTTTCCTGACTTGCTCCATCCTTTGTTTTTTAGTATTAGTTAATACTTTTAAAGTAAATCTCATAATCAACATTTTTGCCTATATATGGCCAACTAATACAAGGTTTGATGCTTGTCTGTCCTATTAATTTGAAAAATGACATGTCTTCTGTTTACTATAAGTTCTACTGGTATTGTAACTAATATTCAGCATGTTCCAGTTTTCTTATCCTCTACTAAGTGATTGCTTGATCATAAACCTATTCTATTATGTTGTTTTCACTAGGTCTTCGTGTTAAAACTTTCATATGAAGGCTATGCTCTACTTATTCTTGTCTATGACTATATTAAATTTCCATGTTTAAATCTTGTGCCTAAAGGTCTTTTAGGCTAATTCTGAATCAATTTTGAAACGACCCAACATGTTGTTTTTCCTTCTAGAACCCTATTCCCCTAGATAAGACTCCTCATATGTGCTTTTACTGTTATATGACTTGCGGAGATGGTTAGTTCGGGATTTTGAAAGGTTCGGGTTGAAATCGGAACACTTGGTTCCTTAGTTGGCTTCAAAAAGGCTAAGTTTGACTTCGGTCAACATTTTGAGATAACGACCCTGGAATCGGGATTTGACAGTTTCAATAGGTTCGTATGATGATTTTGGACTTGGGCGTATGTTCGAATCGGGTTTCGGACGACCCCGGAGTGTTTCGGCACCAAATAGTGAAAGTTGGCTCTTTGAAGGTTTTAAAGTTCTTTAAATTTGGTTTGGAGTAGGTTTCGGAATAACTAATGTCCGTTTGGAATTCAGAGCGTGGTAATAGTTCTGTATGGTGATTTAAGACTTACAAGCAAAATTTTGTGTCATTCCGAGCAGTATAAGTATGATTCGGCGCATTCGGGGAAATTTAGAAACTTGAAGTTCATATTTTGATCCGATTCAGTTTTGTGGTGCGATTTTTAGCTTCGTTGTTGAATTGTGTGTTTCGAGAGTTTGAGCAAGTCCATATTATTTTTACACATTTGTTGGCTCTTTTGGACGAGATCCCGGGGGTTCACGCATTCGCGAAGGGCAGACAAGGCAAGCCTTCGCGTTCGCGAAGGGCATTTTTGAGGCCGTAGAATTTCTCCTTCGTGAAGAAGGGGTCAGCAGTGCTGGGCAGAATTCCTTAAAAATGGGGCTCAGCCATTTTTAGCCCCATTTCTTCCATTCTTGGGCGATTTTGGAGCTTTTTGAGAGGAGAATTCACCTAGCAACTTGGAGGTAAGTTAATTCTATCTATTGTGAGTTAAATACATAGATTATGGGTAGATTACAACATGTAAATTGTGGAAATCAAGGGTTTAGATGAGAAACCTAGGTTTTGATAAAAATGAGATTTTAACCACGGAAATGGTTATGGAATGAGATGAAGATTGTATATTTGAGTTCTTGAGATTATGGGTAACGATTTCCTCCGAATATTTCCGAAATACGGGCACGTGGGTCCGGGGTGAATTTTAGGAATTTTATCAATTTGGGTTGGATAATTAATCTAATACTCTTATTTTGAATTGTTAAGCATGTATTAATTATTTTATATAACATATAGCTAGTTTCGGATTTTTCGGCACCAAGTTGAGGCTTTAACGCAAAATTTGTGACCGAAAAGTGAACTTTGAGACGAGGTAAGTATCTTGTCTAACCTTGTAAGAATAAATTTATCCCATAGGTGATTTAAATTAATAATTGTTGCTAATTATGGGGGCTACGTACGCACGAGGTTCTAAGAGTCGGTGCGTAGCTACTAATTATGCTATGTCTGGGTAGTTTAGGACTCAAATCATGAATTACTTACAATAATTGCATCCTTTATTTAATTAAAGTACTAGAATTATATTGGAAATTGTTAGAGGAAATAGTAAAAGACCGAAATTTCACATACTTGAATTTTTGTGCAAATTACTTGATTGTTAATAGAAATTTTACATCCTTATGTGTTAGCCTTATAATAACTTCTCATTCTGGAGGTTCATAAGATAATGTCCTCCTTTCTTGTGGAGCGGGCCGAACGCCTCAGTAGTATAGATACATCTATGGATCGTTCCGCACTTCCCTCAGCAGTGTACACGACACTCTGGATCGGTCCGTACGACCTCAGCAGAAATCGTGCTTAATAATAATAATTACACGATACCTTGACATCCTATTGCAACTTGTGAAGATAATTGATTAATTGGAAATTATTGAATTTGAAAGAATTATTAATTCCTGCTTGTTAAGAAAATTATTGTTATTCACATAAACCATGTCTATTTAAATATTTCTATGTTAATATTATTGACCCATAGTGAGTGTCAAAGTCGACCTCTCGTCACTACTTCTTCAAGATTAGACTTAATACTTACTGGGTACATGTTGTTTACGTACTCATGCTACGCTTGCTGCACTTTTTGTGCAGGATCTTAGGCAGGAACCTTAGGCAGTCCTACCAGTGCACACACATACTATCCCGAGGCCTAGTGGTGAGTTGCTTCTCCTGAGCCGTTCCGCAGCACCTAGTGTCTCCCTTTGTATTTGTTTTCTATCTATTTTGTGTTCAGACAGTATTTTGGATTTCTTTTGTATAATATACTAGATGCTCATATACTTGTGACACTAGGTTTTGGCACACACACTAGTAGAATTGTAGATTAAGTACTTTCTTGGTTTTATTTAATTAGATATTTTTTTATTTTTCTTAAATCTTGAAAGTAAGAAGAGTTTAATTACTCCAAAATTTATTAAAAGAGAAAATATATGTTTAATTTACTAGTTGGCTTGACTAGCTGTGATGCTGGGCGCCATCACGACCTATAGGTAAAATTAGGTCGTGAGAACATGGTATCAGAGCACTAGGTTCACGTAGGTCTCACAAGTTATGAGCAGGCCTCATAGAGTTGAGCACTATGAGGCGATGTTCTCTGAGTTTGAGCAGCTCTAGCAGGGTCAGATGTGAGTGACCGACTATGAGGCGATATTCTCTGAGTTGTCTCGCCATGCACTTATAATACTACCTACTGATGCAGTGAGAGTACAGAGGTTTGTTGCGGGTTTGCACACTAGCATTCAGGCCACTATGGCCCAAGAGGTTGAGATTTGGACTTCATATGAGTTGGTTGTGGAGACAGCCGGAGGATTGAGGGGGTGCGTCAGTGTAGCCGAGAGCAGGTAATGAGAGATAAGCGGTTTAGATATTCTAGAGAGTTCAAAGTTGGCCCGTCTTGGGGTTAAAGTTCAGTTCGTGAGAGGTCAGTCCAGCAGGCCCCTGTACCCAGCACCACCGCCTCCTCGGGATGCTCCAGTGTGACCTTATTTCAGTGCTATGCCAGAGAGTTCTTACTGCCCACCAGTTATTCAGAGTTTTTCTAGTGGGTATTCAGGTCATCAAGGCCAGACCTCAGGTCAGCAGTCCACCGTACCGAGGGGTTGTTTCGAGTGTGGAGATTTCAGTCACATGCAGAGATTCTGCTCCAGGCTTCAGGGTAGTCCAGTGCAGCAGGGTCAGCAGACTGTGATTACTGCACCAGTTGCTCCACCAGTTGTCCAGCCGCCTAGAGGCGGAGGGAAGGTGGGTAGGGGTCGTCCTAAAGGTGGAGGCCAGCAAGGTGGAGGCCAGTCAGGTGGCGCACCAGCTAGGTTCTATGCTTTCTTGGCCAGACCATATGCAAAGGCCTTAGATGCCGTAATCACAGGTACTATTTCTGTTTGCGGCAAAGATGCCTCGGTATTATTTGATCCAGGGTCTACATATTCTTATGTGTCATCTCTATTTTCTCATTTCCTGGGTGTTTTTCGTGAGTACTTGGGTACTCCTTCTTATGTGTCCACTCATGTGGGAGATTCTGTTATTGTGGATCGGATCTACTAGTCCTACATTGTTACATTTTGTGGTTATGAAACTAGAGCATACCTTTTGCTACTTGAGATGACCGACTTCGAGATCATTCTGGGCATGGACTGGTTATCTCCATATCATGACATCCTAGATTGCCATGCTTAGACTATTACTTTGGCGATGCCAAAGTTGCCTATATTAGAATGGAAGGGTTCGTTTGTCAGTATATTTAGTCGGGTTATTTCCTTTCTGAAGGCTCGACACATGGGCGAGAAGGGTTGTTTGGCTTATTTGGCTTATGTTAGGGACACTACTGCAGAGACTCCGGCGATTAATTCAGTGCACATAGTCCGAGAGTTCTCTGATGTGTTTCCTTCTAACCTTCCTGGCATGCCACCAGATCGTGATATTGACTTCTGTATTGACTTGGATCCAGGTACCCAGCCTATATCTATCCTACCGTATCGCATGGCTCCGAAAGAGTTGAAGGAGTTAAAAGAGCGGCTTGAGGAGTTACTAGCCAAAGGGTTCGTCAGATCGAGTGTCTCGCCATGGGGTGCACCAGTATTATTCGTGAAGAAGAAGGATGGAACTATGCGGATGTGTATTGACTATTGCCAATTGAAAAAAGTTACCATTAAGAATAAGTACCGGTTGCCGCGTATTGATGATCTATTTGACAAGTTGCAGGGTGTTAGGGTGTTATCTAAGATTGACTTGAGATCGGGGTACCATCAATTGAAGATTCAAGATTCTGATGTTTCGAACACTGCTTTCCGGACTAGATATGGTAATTATGAATTTCTGGTGATGTCCTTCAGATTGGCTAACGCCCTGACATCATTTATAGTTTTGATGAACAGGGTGTTCAGGAAATATATTGATTCGTTTGTCATTGTCTTCATTGATGACATTTTGATCTACTCGCGTAGTAAGGAGGAGCACGAGCAACATATGAGTGTGGTGATTCAGACCTTGTGGGAACAAAAGCTATATGCTAAGTTCTCCAAGTGTGAGTTTTGGCGAGACTCTGTAGCATTTTTGGGGCATATTATGTCGGGCGAGGGTATTAAAGTTGATCCCAAA
The DNA here is from genome assembly GCF_000715075.1 of Nicotiana tabacum. Taxonomy (NCBI): domain Eukaryota; kingdom Viridiplantae; phylum Streptophyta; class Magnoliopsida; order Solanales; family Solanaceae; genus Nicotiana; species Nicotiana tabacum. The sequence continues at coordinate 138,912,841 of NC_134096.1, read as the reverse complement.
AAGATCGAGGCAGTTTAGAATTGGCATCGTCTCACTTCAGCAATTGAGATCAGGAGTTTCCTAGGGTTAGCAGGCTATTATCGTCGGTTCGTGGAGGGCTTTTCATCTATTGCAGCCCCTTTGACCAAATTAACCCAGAAGGGTGCTCCGTTCCGATGCTCCAATGATTGTAAGGTAAGCTTTCAGAAGCTCAAGACAAGATTGACTACAACACCAATGTTAGTATATTGCGATGCTTCACGCATCAGCTTGGGTTGTGTATTGATGCAGGAGGGGCGAGTTATTGCATATGCCTCTCGTCAGCTAAAGCCCCACGAGAAGAATTACCCAGTACATGATTTGGAGTTAACTGCGAGTGTTCACGCTCTTAAGATTTAGAGGCTTTATCTTTATGGGGTGTCTTGTGAGTTTTACACTGATCATTGCAGTTTGCAGCATTTGTTCAAATAGAGGGACCTAAATTTGAGGCAGCACATATGGGTTGAGTTACTAAAATATTATGATATTACTATCTTGTATCATCTGGGCAAAGCAAAAATAGTTACAGATGCCTTGAGTAGAAAGGAGGAGAGTATGGGTAGTTTGGCTTTTATTTCAGCAGAGGAGAGGCCATTAGCTTTGGATATTCAGTCCTTGGCTAGCAGACTTGTGAGGCTGGATATTTCAGATCCCAGCCGAGGTATTGCATGTGTTGTTGCCCAGTCTTCACTATTCGAGCAGATCAAGGCTCGCCAGTTTGATGATCCCCACTTATTGGTCCTTCGAGAAACAGTACTGCGGGGTGGTGCCAAGGAAGTTACTATTGGCAAGGATGGTGTTCTGTTACTCCAGGATCATCTATGTGTTCCTAATGTGGATGGGCTGATGGAAAAGATCCTAGAGCAAGCACACAGTTCTCGGTATTCTATTCATCCAGGTGCTACAAAGATGTATCGTGATCTGGGACAACACTATGGGTGGTGACGGATGAAGAAGGACATAGTTGAGTATGTAGCTAGGTGCCTAAATTGCCAGCAAGTTAAATATGAGCACCAGAGGCCAGGTGGCCTACTTCAGCAGATAAAAATACCGGAGTGGAAATGGGAACACATTACTATGGACTTTGAAGTTAGGTTGCCGCGGACCTTGCGGAAGTTTGATGCAGTTTGGGTCATTGTTGCAAGGTTGACCAAGTCGGCACACTTAATTTCGGTTGTGACTACGTATATTTCAAAGAGGTTGGCCCAGATTTATATTCAGAAAATAGTTTGGTTGCACGGTGTGCCAATTTCCATCATATCAGATAGAGGCCCTCAGTTTACGTCACATTTCTAGAGAGTAGTACAGAGTGAATTGGGGACCCGTGTAGAGCTCAGCACAGCCTTTCATCCGCAGACCGACGGGCAGTCGAAGCGGACAGTTCAGATTTTGGAGGATATGCTCAGGGCATGTGTGATTGACTTCGGAGGTCAGTGGGATCGTTTCTTGCTTTTGGCCGAGTTTTCTTATAACAACAATTACCAATCCAGCATCGAGATGGCTCTATTTGAGGCTTTGTATGGTCGGTGATGTCGTTCGCCCATCAGATGGTTTGAGCCCAGCGAGGCTAAGTTATATGGTACGGATTTGGTGAAAGATGCCTTGGAAAAGGTAAAGTTAATTCAGGAGCGACTTCATACAGCACAGTCTAGACAAAAGAGTTACACGGATCAGAAAGTGCGTGATTTATCATTTATGGTGGGTGAAAAAGTTCTCTTGAAAGTTTTGCCGATGAAGGGAATCATGAGATTTGGGAAGAAAGGAAAGTTGAGCCCAAGGTTTATAGTCCCACTTGAGGTGTTGAGACGAGTTGGGGAGGTTGCTTACGAGCTTGCGTTTCCTCCCAGTCTATCGGGAGTTCATCCAGTTTTCCATGTATCTACGCTTCGGAAGTATCATGTCGACCTGTCACATGTGTTAGATTTCAGCACAGTTCAGCTAGATAAGATCTTGGGTTATGAAAAGGAACCAGTTGCCATTGTTGATAGACAGGTTCGTCAGTTGAGGTCTAAGAAGATTTCTGCAGTAAAGGTCCAGTGGAGGAGCCAACCATTCGAGGAAGCGACTTGGGAGTCTGAGGAGGACATGTAAAGCAGATATCCACATTTATTCAGCACTCCAGGTATAATTCTAAACCCGTTTGAGGACGAACATTTGTTAAGATGCGGAGAATGTAACGATTCAACTGGTTGTTTTGCCTTCTAGAAACTTTTTCCCCTAGATAAGACTCCCCTTATGTGCTTTTACTATTATATGACTTGCGGGGATGGTTAGTTTGGGATTTGGAAGGGTTCGGGTTGAAATCGGAACACTTGGGTCCTTAGTTGGCTTTAAAAAGGATAAGTTTGACTTTGGTCAACATTTTGAGAAAACAACCCCGTAATCAAGATTTGACGGTTCCAATAGGTTCGTATGATAATTTTGGACTTGGGCGTATGTTTGAATCGGGTTTCGGACGACCCAGGAGCGTTTTGGCACCAAATAGTGAAAGTAGGCTCTTTGAAGGTTTTAAAGTTCTTTAAATTTGATTTGGAGTAGGTTTCGGAGTAATTGAGGTCCGTTTGGAATTAGGAGCGTGGGAATAGTTCCGTATGGTGATTTAAGACTAACACGCAAAATTTGGTGTCATTCCGATTAGTATAAGTATGATTCGGCGCGTTCGGAGGAATTTAGAAACTTGAAGTTCATATTTTGATCCAATTTGTTTTTGGGGTGCGATTCTTAGCTTCGTTGTTGAATTGCGTGTTTCGGGAGTTCGATCAAGTCCGTATTATGTTTATATACTTGTTAGCGGATTTGGACGAGGTCACCAGAGGGCTCTGGCTAGTTTTGAACCACCCGGAGCTAAGTTGGAAAAATAAGAAATTCAAGTTCTAGTTTCCTTCTTCGCGAACGTGGAAGGACTCTCGCATTCGCGATAAAGGAAATATGGGGCTGCGCAATTTCCCTTCGTGTTCACGTGAAAGGTGACGCATTCGCGTTCGTGTATAAGGGGCTTGGACCAGGGTGAAATTACCCTACGCGCTCGCGAAGGGGCTCACGCGTTCGCGAAGGGAAGACCAGGCAAGCCTTCGCATTCGCGAGACCACTGTCGCGTTCACGAAGGGCATTTTTGAGGCAGTGGAATTTTGCATTCGCGAATGCGAGGCACTTGTCACGTTCGCGAAGAAGGGGTCAGCAGTGCTGGGCAGAATGCCTTAAAAACGGGGCTCATCCATTTTTAGCCCCATTCCTTCCATTCTTGGGCGATTTTGAAGCTTTTTGAGAGGAGTATTCACCTAGCAACTTGGAGGAGGTAATTTAATTCCATCTATTGTTAGTTAAATACATAGATTATGGGTAGATTATAACATGTAAATTGTGGAAATCAAGGGTTTATATGAAAAACTTAGGTTTTGATAAAAATGAGATTTTAACCACGAAAATGGTTAAGGAATGGGATGAAAATTGTATATTTGAGTTCTTGCGATCATGGGTAACAATTTCCTCTGAAAATTTTTGGAATCCGGGCACGTGGGCCCGAGGAGAATTTTAGGAATTTTATCAATTTGGGTTGGATAATTAATCTAATACTCTAATTTCGAATTGTTAAGCATGTATTAATTATTTTATATAACATCTGGCTAGTTTCAGAGTTTTCGGCACCAAGTTGAGGCTTTAACGCAAAATTTGTGATCAGAAACTGAATTTTGAGATGAGGTAAGTCTTTTGTCTAACCTTGTAAGAGGAAATTTACCCCATATGTGATTTAAATTAATAATTGTTGCTAATTGTAGGGGCTACGCGCGCACGAGGTGACGAGAATTCGTGCGTAGCTTCTAATTATGCTATGTCTGGGTAGTTTATGTAAGGCCCCGTGAAATTTTTCCAATAAATCGGGGTTTTGTGATGCCGGGGTTGGCGTGGAGGTTAATAATTGAACATTGCGCTTGGGAGTTGAAGAAAATATTTGAAGAAATAGGCATTTCTATGCCCCATTATGCGGACACATAATCACTCTGCGGGCTGCAGAGTGAGACAGTCTTCTGGGCCATTTTTGATGTTAATTTCGCCGCCCATTATGCGACCGCATAACCATTTCGCGGGCTGCACTCTGATCGGATACCGAGGTTTGAGATTTTTGCGGAGGGAGGTTCTGCGACGCATTATGCAACCGCAGAACAGGTCTGTAGGCCGCATAATGACAGCAGACCCAGATAGATTTTTCCAGTTGTTTTGGCTCCAAATTGTGTGGCCGATATGCGGACCTCATATCCATTATGCGGTCGCATATGCGATCGCAGATCCTGTCTCTGGGCTTCATTTTTGTGGTTTTTAAACCCGACCCTATCTCGTTAAAACATATGCCATGGTCCATATTTGAGCATATTTCTGATACTTTTAGAGTGATAAAGAATGCTTAGTGTGGGGAGTAACCTTCAACCTAATATCCAACAATTCTCGCTCAATCCTTGAAGATTATCAAGAAAGTCCTCATCTTAAAAGAAAGAATATATACCCTAGCAAGATGATTTTTGGGTGTGGGAGTTGTTATCGTGCATGCATGTGATATCAAAGAATGTGGGAAGGTTGTAAGCTAATGATGGCAGAGAATGGGTTAGGGGAATGATGGAATCTTTCCTAAAAGGGCCTTCAAAACCTCACTGCACACCTAGTGCTTGATAATATGCTCAAATGAGCTAGAATCATTATCATATTCCTATTTTTGGTTCAACTTGTTATATTTCTAAAATAGACTGAAGTTGCTAAGAATTCCGGAGCGTTTTAAAGGTTTAAGGAAGCTCAATTGAGGTATGTTGACTAAATTCCTATCTTAGAATCGAATTCCACGGTGTTCATGTAAGTTATGAAAGACCTTAGTTGATCATTATGAAATCGGTTATCCCGAGTAATCTTGTGTTGAGAGATACATGTTCAATGTGTGTTTCAAATGAATTTATTCATGATGTGTTATGTTTTGAGTATATATATATATTTAAGGTGTGGCTGTGTGTGTTATAATTGTTACGATTTCAAGTTATGCTTGAGTGATAGTTATCATGCCAAATTATGTGAACAAAATCTCTATATATGTCTAAGTCTCTTAATTGCTCTCATGTGTACCTAAAAGCCTTGAATTGAAGAGTCTTGTGGTCGATAATGGTAATGGTGTGTGAAAATGAAAAGGGGAGCATGAAATATGAAATTCGGCCAAGTGCCAAGAAAAGTATAATTGTGACCATAAGTGCCGATGAATTGAATTAATATGAAAGAAGTATGATGTGAGATGATTGACTGAAAAAGGTAATGTCTTGGGTGAGACGGCCTAGCCGATCGGGCCGTGATCGGACGCCATGCCGCACACATGGTGGTGACTGTGCTGGAAAAATGATAATTGAAATTGTAGTTATGGTTGATGTCTCAAATGAGACGACCTAGCCGGTCGGGTCGTGATCGAACTCTGTGTAAGAATACGGTGGTTTGTGAATTATGGTATATCGACTCTAAAGATCACCCAACCTAATAACATGGAAATTGAATTAAAAACTTATGTGATCCTTAACTTGATGGTTTAGTATTATTTGAACCTCTTATTGAATTCTTGATTGTTCCCCCCTTGTATTATTATTCATTCTATTGAGATGGTGCTTAGTTTTACATACTAGTACTATTCGACAGTACTAACGTCCCATTTGCCGGGGGTACTGCATCTTTAAATGGATGCAGGTGGTTCCATAGCAGGCCGTGTTGATCAACGATACTGGCACATCCTCTTCCCAACAGACTTGGTGAGCCCCACTTCATCCCGAGGTCATGTAGTGTACCTTTTGTTGATATCATTACTACATTTTGAGGTATAGCAGGGGCCTTGTTACCGGCACCGTAGAAATAACATGGGTTATACATGGGTGCTAAAGGAACAATTGAAGGATTTGTTAGAGAAGGGTTTCATCCGACCGAGTATGTTACCATGGAGCACACCGGTTCTCTTTGTGAGTAAGAAAGATGGGTCACTAAGGATGTGTATTGACTATCGACATCTCAACAAAGTTACAATAAAAAACAAGTACCCATTACCAAGTATAAATGATTTGTTTGATCAGTTACAGGGCGCTAGGTACTTCTCCAAAAGTAATTTATGGTCCGGGTACCACCAATTGAAGATCAGGGAGCAGGATATTCCGAAAACAGCTTTTAGGACTCGGTATGGGCACTTCGAATTTCTGGTAATGTCTTTTGGGCTAACAAATGCCTCGGCGGATTTTATGGATCTTATTAATCGGGTTTTCAAGCCTTTTCTCGATTCCTTTGTCATAGTATTCATTGATGATATTCTTGTGTATTCACGGGGTCGAGAGGACCATGCTGATCATCTCATGGCAGTTTTGCAGACTCTTCATCAGCACCAATTGTACGCGAAATTATAAAAATGTGAATTTTGGCTCGAATCTGTCACATTCTTGGATCATGTTGTATCCACAGAAGGAATTAAGGTCGATCCTCAAAAGATTGCAGCGGTGATGAATTGGCCTAGACCTACGACACCAACCGAGATTCGCAGTTTCTTGGGTTTAACAGGGTATTACAGGATATTTGTGGAGGGTTTCTATACTCTTGCCTCTCCGTTGACTAAATTGAATCAAAAAGTGGTTAAGTTCCAATGGTCCGATACTTGTGAAAGGAGCTTCCAGGAGTTGAAATCAAGATGGATTACGGCGCCGGTGTTGACCCTGCCAGGGGGTACAGATGAGTTTGTGGTATATTCCGATGCTTCAAGGATTGGGATTGGATGTGTATTAATGCAACACGGAAAGGTTATAGCTTAGTCTTCTAGACAACTCAAGAATCATGAAAAGAACTATCCAACACATGACTTAGAACTTGCGGCGGTGGTTTTTGCATTGAAGATTTGGCGTGATTATTTGTATGGTGTCCATGTGGATGTATTCACGGACCACATGAGTCTTCAATATATTTTCAAACAAAAGGAGCTGAATCTGAGGCAGAGAAGATGGTTTGAGTTACTCAAGGATTACGGCATCGATATTCCATGTCACCCAGGGAAAGCCAATGTCGTGGCTGATGCTCTTAGCCGGAAATCTATGGGTAGATTGGCTCACTTGGAGGCATATCGAAGGCTGTTGGCCAGGGAGGTTCACCAGTTAGCTAGCTTGGGAGTTCGTCTTGCGGACTCTAGTGACGGAGGGGTAATTGTGCACAATAGGGCTGAATCATTGCTCGTTGTGGAAGTCAAAGAGAAGCAATACAACAATCCATTTTTGGTGAAACTGAAGGAGGGGATTCAAAAACATAAAACTATGGCTTTTACTCTTGGCATGGATTGTCGCGCCCCGTTTTCTCGTGGAAGCGGGCCTCGACGTTGTGACAACGCTTTTAAATGGGTGGTATTAAAAGATGATAGTCGCCACCTAACAATTTTTAAGGTGCGTTAGGGCACCTATTATGCAGATAACTCTGTGTGACTAGTCAACGCCACCAAAAATCGGGTAAGGGCTCAAATTACCTCAAAGATAAGGTGTTAGGCACTCTTCGAGGTCCACAACTGTGGGTCCCGGCCGAACTTAAAACTATATGGATTATGATTAGGCAAGATGATCAAAGAGAATGAAAGGTCAAAGAGTTTTAGTATAACACAATGAGAATTGATAGAAATTTTAAGAGCTACAAGGATATAACTATAACGGTCTATATATAAAGAAAAAAAGGGGGGGGGGGGGGGTTCATAAGGTTTTTAGCCAAAAGAATCACCCCGTGCAACATAAATAATACTTCGCAAATCCCTTGAGATAGGGAACTACTCATATTATTCAGCGGGCATAGACTATCATATCCTGCTACCCGATTACTACGTTAAAGTTGTTTACCTAAAGCGAGCTAGTTCAATTCTAAGTCGTACCCTATGCGTGCTCTACCCGTCCCATGCATATGGTCCACGAGGCATTGGACCTCTATTTAGGTGGTTCTAGACTATACTTAGGCTGCTCGAAATGATAAAAGTAAGTGACATACAAAACAAGTAGGACTTCATATAAAGGCAGTTAAAGGCTCAAGTTAGCCTCCACACTTAGACAACGAATGCATGCAAGAAGATTCAATATTATGAATAAGCAGTTTCAGAATTGAAGCAAATTAAAGTCATTAAGCCCCTATAGACATGGTTTCTACGTGACTCTGAATTCCAACATTATTGCTCTTAGTGGCTTAGGTGAAAGGAGTAGTAAACTATTTGCAAGCTTAGAGCTATTAGCGCCAATTTTATAGATATGCGTCTTAGGAAGGTGACATGGTCCTATAGGCATGATTTCTAATAGTGGCATAGTTAAGCAATGAAACCGTGTTTGAGAGTCCAACATTAACATGTTGATCTCATAACCATTTTAAGTGAGTGATAATACCTTATAGGAAGGATTTCTAATGATTGACAATGGAAATTGATTTTTTCTACTTAGCCCCTATAGGCATATTTTCTAGACGAGCAATATGATAACAATAGCAATAGCAAATTAGCTAATTAAAGTCCTACAGGCATGATTTCTAGATGAAGATCGGTAGAACATAAGCTAGTATAATCCTATAGGCACGATGTCTAGTAACACATAGTAGTAGACATAGGAATAAATAAAGTACTTAAGCTCATGCTTTGATAGTAAACAAGTTGTGTGAGTGCGTGATTCCTCTAATGGCATGATTTCTACTAGTGTGCATGGAGAATAAAAAACATATATGGCAGGTTGATAACATGTAAATCATGCGAACCCTATAGGCATGTTTTCTAGCCTTTCATGTAAACCTTAGAATATACCCATTTCCCCAATTTCACTAACACCCCAAATTGTTTATTATTACAAATTATTACAGGGCCAAAGAATGTAAATATAAATATTACACAAGAAATAATAGTAGGCCTACAGCAGGCCCAAAAGGAGACACCCAGTATTGCCTGGGCCTTCAACAAACTCTTTCTTCGCAAATGGGATGCTCAGATCCAAACAAGGGACTATACCCATCAACATAGCCCCAAAACCATAGAGGAAATCAGACCAAACCAAATAGTGTGTCAGAGTTCACAAAGGTCTCAAATGGACCCCTAGCATTGCTCACACTAGGGAGGTTAATAGAGAGAGTTTTGCTGACCTTGGCTTTCAACCAGCCAAGAGTGATAGATTCAGAATAGTGTAAGTAACAAATGAGAGTGAGAGAACAATGATCAAATAATAGAACTTGAAGAGGTGCATTTATATTCAATTGACCATATGACCCAAATATTAGATTACACAGAAATCACTTAAACAAACCAGTTTGCATATTATACAAATAATATGAGGAAGAAAAGCTAAATGCCGGAAAGAGCTCAAGCTCCAGCAGCAAAGAGAAGCAGACATGACAGGGGTAATTAAACAAAGAACATTCAAGCAAAGAGAATCAACAAAATTCAAAGGACATGTTGATATCACAAGTTCAAGCGCTTAATAGATTGGACAGAAAACATTTTTTGTAGAAAGCAGGGGAATGAGGTTTTCTGAGATTACTAACATACAAAGGCACACAATGCCAAGCACTAACTTAAAGGAGTTAAAACCTAGAGGGTTCAAATTATTTTAGGCATCCATCACAATATCAGAAAGACAGACATGCCAACTTACATTATGACAAAAACATTATCAAACATTGTAAGGAAACACAAATTAAGATTTCTACTCTAAAGGTCCCAACTAATTGCTAAAGATACAGGATTAAGCAGACCAAAGGCATAGTGAGTGCAAAATAGCATGGGAGCAGGTCACAGATAGAGTGAAGGTCTCAACATAGATTAGAGTATATTTTATTACAAGAATTTAGAACAAATTAGGGAAGTAAAGGTAAATACTCAGATACTAACATACGAGCTTAAGAGAGTCCAAATTGTTCCAGTTAAGCAAGTACAAATAACATATCTTAGAACTGGAAATTTCAAGTAAAATCAAATGCTAAAGAAGTTCACATCATAAACAAGTTCAATTCTAACAAGGTTGCACGTAGAGACAGCCTAGAAACACATTAGATCATGGAATTTTAGAGGTGTGATTACACAAGACATGAACATAGAAGAACAAAATTGTAAAAAACAAAGACAAGAGACTTACCAGTTACCAGTTGAATAAACAGACAACAAGAAAGAACAAACTCTACAGTACTCTGAATACCAATAAAGAACAAGAACCCAGAATCTTAATGCGTCAGAGTTCCCAAGGGCTTCAGATGAACCCCGGGCAGTGCTCGTACCAAAAAAAGTTAAAAAATTGAATTTCGGTGGCCTCGTCTTTCAGCCGGCCAATAACTAAAGTATAGAACAATAGAATGAGAGAATGATAGAACAACAACTTTAGTTTTTAGTGAATCTTCTGATTTTCCGTCGTCCCATTCAAAGGGGAATGGGGAGGGATTTATATAGTGGTTAAATCAGACGAGTAAATAGGGAAAGAAGTCAATCAAACATAAACAAGGAAAGAAAAAATATACATGCAATCATAAAGCGACCAGTAAAAGAAAGAAATCAAAAATCACACCCTAATTAGGGTTCAACGTTTGAAAATCTGTCTACTGGTATGAGAAATCAACTATTCTTCCGTGTATATAGACGGGATATTGTCTAGATCTTAGCGATTGAAGTTGAACGCGTACAAATCTAAGAGAAGGTACTTTCCAAGTTTAGGAAAGTACTAAGTGACACCATAGTCTTGCAAGTAATACTGAGGTAACACGTAAAAGGTAAGAAAATCACAAATGGAATACATGATTGAGACGAATTCGGAGAAGATTGAGGGGGCGGCTAAGGCTTTTGAAGGAGGGAGGAGTGTTTAGAGGCGGCTGATGAAGGGAAATGGGGATTAGGGTTTGGATGAGGGGATATAAGGAGAGTGGGGGTTTTAATTCGGGCCATTGGTAATTTGAAATCAACGGCCAAGATTAAGAGGAAGGTGGGGCGGGTCATTATAAACGGGTTATGCCCAAATTTTTAAAGGGTCATTTGAGCTACTGGGGATATTGGGCTAGGGGTTCGTTTGGACCTTAATTGGTCCGAAATTAATCCCAAAATGGGCTAGATTTTAAAATAGGAAATTAAGAGGAAAATAATTTAATAAAAAATAGTTAAATAAATTATAAAAATACTGTTTATGCAAATTAATACTTTAAAAAAATAGAAGAAGATTATAAAAATGTAAGATACTATTTTGACCTTGAATAAAATGACAAATGCAATAAAAATTGTAAAATATAGGCTATATTTGCAAGATTGTGCAAATAGCTTAAAAATACTAATGTAATTATATAAGAATGAAGTAAAAACATTTGAAACGTGTATTATAGATGCAAAAAATAATAATTTTAGGTAATTAAGTCATCACAAAATAATTTCAAGAAGTAATTAATAAGTATTCAAGTAATTTAAATGTAAGAAAAAATCAATTTCAAAACTCTAAAAATTATGGAAAATCATAGAAAGTGTCTGTATAGATTTTATAAACTAAATAATGGTGCAAAATGATGTTTTGAAAGGTATATATACTATTTGAAAAAATATGAGGGCAAAATTGGGTATCAACAGCTGCCCATCTTTACCTGGGAATGATGAAAGAGTTGTCGGGTAAAGAAAATGATGACCAATTTTGGCCGAATTGAATGAGGAATGATACGATTTGAAAAAATGGGGGCTGAACCCTAGTTCCTGAGTTGCCTACATATCCCTGGAGTTACGGGAATCAGGTCGTGTGTAATTCTGGAGCCAAAGGTGAATGAAACCGATTGGAGGTGTTATAAGAATGGTCGTATGTCTCGGAAAGGGTTCTTTTGGATAGTATCTGATGAATTTATGCAGAGTCATGAATGTGAATTTGAAACGTTATGGATGTATCACAGAGCAAATATCTGAACGGTCATAGAGTGAAAGGCGGGAAATTGCTGGTAGTTGGTTATGTTTGAAGCAATTGAAGGATGTGAACATTGTGAACGGAAACCAGAGCGAAGATTGCTCCCGTTTGTAGAACGGTTTCCTCCTGGGGTACCTGCAAAACTTAAAACACGGTGCATGTGAATATATATATATATATATATATATATATATATATATATATATATATATATATATATATATATATATATATATATATATATGGGTTACTGCGAAAGTTTAAACATGATGCAAATTCCCTTTGGACCATGAAGGTTATCTTTGGACGGTGAGGATGATGTCCTTAGACCATGACGTCCTGGGCCATGAAGCGTATGATAAGGGATTCGCGGGACATGAAGTGGTGTCCTCGGGCCATGAGGATGGTGCCTCTGGACTATGACGCCTTTGAATAATGATGTGAAATTTTGAGAGATCCTCAGGCCATGGAATGATGTCTTCCGGCTATGAGGATGATGCCTTCGGACTATGATGCCTTTGGACAAAATGACGATGTTTCAACCCATGAAATGCAAAGATATGATGCTTGACCATATGCGAGGACGATACAAGACAAGGCTTAGTCTTGTGTGAGATGAGGTCGGCGCTTAGCCCTAAGTTACCAAAGAGATAGTGCTAGGTCTTAGGTAGTGTAGTGGAGATATTATTCAGTTCTCACGCAAGGAAAGGCAATTCTTAACCTTATACAGTTAGGGAGGCAGTGCTTAGCCTCATGCAAGAAGGGGAGACAATGCTCAGTATCATACAGGGAAAGGCAATGCTTAGCCTTATGCAATTAGGGAGGCAGTGCTTAGCCTCATGAAAGAAGAGGAGATAACGCTTAGTCTCATGCATGGAAAGGCAGTGCTTAGCTTTATGCAATTAGGGAGACAATGCTTAGCCTCATGCAAGAAGAGGAGACAATGCTTAGTCTCATACAGAGAAAGGTAGTGTTTAGCCTTACGCAATTAGGGAGGCAATGCTTAGCCTCGTGCAAGAAATGGAAACAATGCTTAGTCTCATATAGGCAGTGCCTAGCCTTATGCAATTATGGAGGCAATGCTTAGACTCATGCAAGAAGAGGAGACAATGCTTAGTCTCATACAGGAAGTGTTTAGCCTTATGCAATTATAGAGGCAATGCTTGGCCTTATGTAAGAAGAGGAGACAATGCTTATTCTCATGCAGGCAATGCTTAGCCTTATGCAATTATGAAGGCAATGCTTAGCCTCATGCAAGAAGAGGAGACAATGCTTAGTCTCATGCAGGAAGTTCTTAGCCTTATGCAATTATGGAGGCAATGCTTAGCCTTATGCAAGAAGAGTAGACAATGCTTAGTCTCATGCAAGGAAAGGCAATGCATAGCCTTATGTGGGAAAAGCAAAGGATAGCTGTGAGAGGGTGAAGTATTTCTTAGCTTGATGTGTTGCATTTGGCAACCTTGTCGTTATGAAGATAGTGATTTTGCTGTGTGTATAGATTTGCAAATATTCCTGTTGTGTTCGTTGTGCCTTCATTCAAATAAAAATTATGAGTTTTGCGGGGGAAAGGTTGGTTCGTACTCTTGACTCCTTGCTTTGCCTTCACTCTTGTCTTGCAGCCCTATTTGATTTACCATGGGTATCATCCAACTGTCATAGAAACAAAGTTTTTGAAGCAATATGTATGCATTTGACAAATTATTTGCAAAAATATAGTTATTTGAAATGTGTTTGTGAGATAAAACTACGGCCAATCCAGCAGCAATAACGGAAGCGGCAGAAATCAGTGGATTCATGATAAGTTCCTCGTACCAAAAAAAAGAAATGGTTAATGATACTCGATCGATCATTCTCTGCTTCATAGAGGAGGGGGTTCCCAGCTAACAAGGAAGCGGGATTCAAAATAGAGGTAAATTATAATCTTGATGAACCAATTACATTGCAACCTCTTCGCCTTAGAATTTTGAGGGTCCTCCTCAAAATTCTGCCCCAGTTTAAATGTATACTCTTGACAATACGTTTTGGTTGTTCCACACATGACGATGTCGACTTGAATTTGCGATCTTTCCCCAGTTTCTGATAATGGGAAAATAAAGATCTTATTAAGATGTGACCGAACCCACAGGGCTGCCTACGTATCCCCTCTTAAACGGGAATCAGGTCAAGTGTAGTTTAGTTACATCAAGTGAAGAAATGTAAACAATCCTAAACATAGTATCTCTTGACTGCATCTGCGTTGATATGTTTTGGCCAAATCTCTCCATCCATTTCTGCAAGTATGAGTGCTCCTTCTGTTAATACTCGGTGAACCATGTAGGGGCCTTGCCAGTTGGGTGAGAACTTCCCCTTGGCTTCATCCTGATGTGAATTGCCTTGGTCTGACTTTTTTGTTGAAAGCTCTTACAATTATGTTCTGATAGAGTTGACCATGACATATTGCATTCATTCTCTTCCCATCAATGATAGCCAGTTGTTCATAGCGGCTCTGTACCCATTCTGCATCGCTGAGCTCGGCTTCTTGTATAATTCTCAAAAAAGGTATTTCTACTTCAGCAGGAATAATTGCTTCAGTGCCATAAACCAATAGGTAAGTATTTTCCCCAGTTGAAGTGTGAACCGTGGTACGACACCCGAGCAGAGCAAATGGCAACTTCTCGTGCCATTGCTTGTAATAGGTAAGGATTTGCCCCAGTTGATGTTCTTGTTGGCGGCCTCTACAGCTCCTTTCATTTGCAGCATGTATGCCGTGGAATTCTTATGCCTGATCTTGAAAGTTTCTCACATGGCCTTCATTAGGTCACTATTGAGATTGGTGGAATTGTCGGTAATCTTCTTAGTTACACTTTTGTAAGATGCGGCTTCAATCCATTTTGTGAAATAATCTATGGCCACTAGAATGAACCTATGCCCATTTGAAGCAGCGGGTTCGATTGGGCCGATGACATCCATGCCCCAAGCGGAGAAAGGCCAGGGCACACTTGTTGCGTTGAGTTCATTGGGTGGCACTCGTATCATATCAACATGTATCTGGCATTGGTGACATTTCTGCATATATGTGATGCAGTCTGTTTCCATAGTCATCCAGAAATACCATGCTCTTAGTATTTTCTTTGCTAAGACGAAGCCATTCATGTGCGGTCCGCAAGTTCCGGCATGTATCTGCTCGAGCAATATGGATGCTTCTTTGGCATCGACGCACCGTAGTAACCCCAAGTCAGGAGTCCTTCTATACAAGATTCATCCATTTTGAAAGAAGTGGTTGGCTAATCTTCGAAGTGTGCATTTCTGAGTATGGGTGGCGTGCTCTGGATATTCTCCCTTTGCCAAATATTCCTTGATGTCGTAGAACCACGAGTTTCCATCGCTCACTTCTTCAACATGAGCACAATAAGCTGGCTGTTTATGGTTTCCTATTTGGATATGATTAATGAAATTCTTGTCTGGATGTTGTATCATGGAAGACAAAGTGTCTAATGCATCTGTGAACGCATTCTGAACCCTCGAAACATGCTTGAATTCTATCTTGCTGAACCTTTTGATCAGCTCTTGTACACAGTGCAAATATAGCAATATTTTGGTGTTCTTTGTAGCCCATTCTCCTAAAACCTGATGCACCAACATATCGGAATCTCCAATTACCAGTAGCTCTTGAACATTCATGTCAATGGCCAACCTGAGTCCCAAGATATAAGCCTTATATTCTGCCATATTGTTGGTGTATGGAAACCTGAGTTTTGCAGATACCGGATAGTGTTGGCCGGTTTCTGATACCAAAACTGCTTTGATACCTACTCCTTTGAAGTTTTCTGCTTCGTCAAAGAACATTCTCCAAACATCAAATGCTTTGGTGATATCTTCTCCCACGAACGACACAACCTCATCGGGAAAATATGTCTTCAATGGTTCGTATTCTCCGTCTACGAGATTTTCTGCAAGATAATCTGCCAATGCTTGTCCTTTGATCACCTTCTGAGTTACATAGACGATGTCAAACTCGCTTAGCAATATTTTCCACTTTGCTAACTTACCCGTAGGCATGGGCTTCCGAAAGATAGATTTCAATGGATCCATCCTTGATATGAGCTATGTAGTGTATGCACATAAATAATGCCTCAATTTATGAGCTGTCCATGTCAAAGCACACCAAGTGCATTCCAGCAAAGAGTACTAGGCTTCATAGGGCATGAATTTCTTTCTCATGTAGTATATTGCCTACTCCTTTCTTCTAGTTTTATCATGTTATCCCAAAACGCAACCAAAAACTCCGTCAAATACAGACAAATAAAGCAGCAGTGATCTTCCCGGCTCTGGTGGGACCAGAACGGGTGATTTGGATAGATACTCCTTGATTTTGTCGAAGTCTTTATGGCATTCTTTAGTCCAACTTCTTGTGGCCTCTTTCCTCAGCATTTTGAAGATCGGCTCACATATCACTGTTGATTGTGCTATGAAGTGACTGATATAATTGAGACACCCTAAAAAGCTCATCACATCCTTCTTATTCTCTGACGATGGCAAGTCTTGGATTGCTTTGACTTTTGATGTGTCCAACTCAATCCCTCTGCGACTGACGATGAATCCTAACAATTTTCCGGCAGGGACTCTGAAAGCACAGTTTGCGGGATTCAATTTCAGATTATACTTTCGAAGCCGATTGAAGGATTTCCTCAGATCCGCTATGTGGTCCGTACTCCTTTTGGATTTGATGATAACGTCATCCACGTACACTTCTATCTCTTTGTGTATCATGTCATGGAAAATAGTTGTCATAGCTCTCATGTAGGTGGCTCCGGCATTTTTCAGACCAAATGGCATCATTTTATAACAATATATCCCCTATGGCTTGATGAAGGCTGTCTTTTCGGCATCCTCCTCATCCATCCAGATCTGATGGTACCCCACCAAGCAATCCACAAAGGATTGGAGTTCATTTTTGGCTCAATTATTGATCAATATGTGTATATTAGGCAACGAAAAAATCATCTTTGTGATTTTCTCTGTTTAGATCTCTGTAATCAACACATACTCTGACTTTCCCATCTTTCTTCAGAACTGGCACAATGTTGGCCAACCAAGTCGGGTACTCGACCACTCTAAGAACCTTGGCTTTGATCTACTTGGTGACCTCCTCTTTTATCTTCAAACTCATATCTGGCTTGAGTTTTCTGAGCTTCTGCTTTATCGGTGTACATATAGGATTAGTGGGCAACTTGTGAGCTACTATGGATGTGCTCAAACCTGTCATATCATCGTAGGACCATGCAAAGATATATTCATATTCCTTTAGGAATCTGATGTACTCTTCTTTCTCTGATGGTGATAGATGAATGCTTATGCGTGTTTCCTTGACCAGTTCGGAATCCCCTAAGTTAACTGCTTCAGTTTCGTCCAAATTGGACTTTGGCTTGTTTTCAAAATTTTCCACTTCTCTGATGATTTCCTCAGGTATCGTATCATCTTCCATGTCTTCTGAATCACTATCCTTGTGTTGTGTTGTCTAATTACATGTCACAGTCACAAGTTCATCGGGATAGGTAATAATAACACTGTAAAAACAGAAAATGTAGAGAATAATAGTAAATACGAAAAGTAGCAATGCATTAATTGAAATCTTTAAAATCTTAACAAATGCGGCTCGATGACTCGAGCAATTATTTCAAAATAAAATACTAAAAATGTCTCAAATGCTTAAAAATAATTGATGATAATCTGCCGAGCTACCCAGGAACTCGACGGGCCCGGGATGGTGTAACAGTCCAGTTTTTTAGAACAGCTCCTTTCCCCACGGTCTGAATGGTAAGGTCCTTCTCCTCCTCCTCCTCCTCCTCCTCAACTATCGCACTTCAATCCATATCTTCTTCATCCAGAAATAGTTTCCTCATGCCAGATAAGACTTCATCTTCCTCGGATCCCCACATTATGTCAGCTTGATGAAATGTCTGGTGCAGAGGTGGTACTAGTTGTTCCAGTGGATAATAAGGACCACGCCATGGCAGCGACCAATCCCGGTACTCTTGCCAAGTATATTCATATCCGAGCCCAAAGGTTGTGCCATGATGTTGTGGTTATACGGGTTTGGTGATCCCTAGGAGGTTTTTGCCGAGACCCTTGGAAGGTTCATATCCTGTCCATATTAATATGATTTCTATCTTATTACTCCACCATCGATCCTTTTCTATTGTGTTGACTCGCTCAATGCGATGGTACGTTTCTCCACCCAGTTTCTTTCTATTCTCGATGACTGGAACAGTCTGATTGGTGTAGATGGGGTTACTTCCATCCCTATGGATAATCACTTCTTGATGATTCCATTCAAACTTCACAGCCTGATGCAGAGTAGAAGCCACTGCCCCAACGGCGTGTATCCAGGGTCGTCCCAATAATAGATTATAGGTAGCAGATATATCCAGCACTTGAAACTCAACATCAAACTAGGTCGAGCCTATTTGTAGGTTGAGGTTGATTTCTCCGATTGAGGCTCTTTGGGATCCATCAAATGCCTTTACATTCATACTTCCCATCCGTATCTCGTGCAGGCCTTTACCCAACCTTTTTAGAGTAGTCAGTGGACATATATTGAGACTTGAACCCCCATCTATCAGGATTTTGGCGATGAACTTATCCTCAAATTGCATTGTGATGTGTAGTGCCCTGTTATGACTTAATCCTTCTGGTGGTAATTCATCCTCGTGAAAGGTGATTTTGTGGCTTTCCAGTACCTGCACGACCATATTAGCCATCTCCCCACTAGTGATGTTGGTGGGTACATGAGCTTCACTCAGCACTTTTATCAAGGCATTCCCTTGCTTGTGCCTTTCTCCAAAGGTCATCAAGGCCAGTCTCAACAACAGGTGGCTTAGATGCAGCTTCCTTGCTTGTTCCTCCCAAGTGCTCAGGTGTATAAACTCTGCCAGTTCTAGTCATCCCTTGCGCCGCACCTGTTTCCTCTATTTTTGTTTTTCCTTTCCTCTTTGCTTCTGCAACATAATCCCATGGGATAGCATCAGACTTGTAAGATGGTGTGGGAGCTACCATCACAGTGAATGGTATGGTTACCTCGACTTCAAACGGTGCTTGGGTTTGTACCATAACAGGTGTGAGGGTGACTAGAGATGTTTTAGGATCATCTCCCTCTCGATTGAGTCCAATTTACCCTTCCGGATCTCATTCCTCGTCAGTCTCTATTGCGTTCATTCCCTCACCTCTGTGATCCGGGAGAGGATTGTTACGAACATTTAGTGCAGCTTCCTTTGCATGTATGACTTTAGTGTCGATTAATGTCTGAATCTTGTCCTTCAGTGTGAGACACTCATCAATGGTATGACCCTTTATGACTGAATGATATGCACATGTTTTATTGGGGTTAACCCACTAAGAAGAACTCTCCATGGCAACGGCAAGAATGGGAGTGACATAACCAGCAACCTTTAGTCTCTCGTATAGTTGGTCTATGGGTTCATCAATCAGGGTGTATTGTCTAGGTGGTTTGCGGTCGAAGTTTGGTCTTGGTTTTTGGTAATTTTGGCGGGTGGGTGGTGGTGAGTGATAATTTGTGGCTTGAGTGTTATAGGCATGGTAGGTGGTAGAAGGTTGTTGGTATCTGGGGGGGTGAATGCTGGTATGTGGGTCGAGGCGTTTGGTATGTAGGTGGAGGTGTTTGGTATGTGAGAGGAGACTTGATTGCAATGCTTTATTCGTGGCCTGCAGTGCCTCAAAATTTGTCACCATCCTACTCTTAATCCCTTTTTCTATTCTTTCTCCCAGCTTGATGATGTCGGAGAATTTGTGATTTTCAATAACCATCAACCTTTCATAGTATTGCAGGTCTTGAGCCCTGATGAAGAACTTATTCATTTGTTCTTCTTCGAGTGTTGGTCTTACTTTCGCGGCTTCAGATCTCCATCGAGTAGCATATTCACGAAAGGTTTCTGTTGGTTTCTTCTTGAGGTTTTGAATATAGAAAACGTCTGGGGCTTTTACTGTGTTGAACCTGAATATATCCATGAAATCTGGCGCCATGCTTACCTAATTAACCAACTTCTTTGGGTTCTGACGGATATACCAAGACAACACATCTCCGGTGAGGCTTCACATGAACAGTTTCGTTGGGATTCCTTCATCTTTTCTCACTCCTACAAGTTTGTCACAATACGTCCTCAGATGCACTTTCGGATCACCAGTTCCATCGAACATTTCGAACTTGGGAGGTTTGTAACCCTCAGGCAGTTCCACATCTGGCTGAATGCACAAGTCCTCATAGTTTAAACCTCCAATGCCTTTACCACCTTCAACACTTTGAACTCTACCAGTGAGTTTCTTGAGTTCTTCTGCCATGTTCTTAATAAGCATGTCTTTCTCAGTTGATTTAGGTATGTATAGGGTTTGTTGTGGGGTATGGGGTAAGGTCTCCACATATGTCGGGTTGCTCTGGTGGACTCCGGGGATCTGAGCATAAGGATGATCATTTGTTGAGTTTTGGAGGTCAGAAGTGGGTTGTGGTATATTCTGGGGAGTGTGATAAGTGGTAGTTTGCGGGTATTGAGTTGGGTGATGGTGTTGTTGTTAAGGAGTTGGTACTGGAGGAGGATTAAGGATTTGGGAAGGTGTTGGGTACTGGTGTGGTGCAAGAGGGTTTGGTGGCGGGTTTAGGTTTTGTGGCTTTTGTGGTGGTGCTTTTTTCTGGGTGTTTTGGTTTTGTTGGTTAATATCAGGGACATTTAGAGTGAGAGACAGGTTTGCCAAGTTCTAGAACTGCTCAAGTTCTCCTTCTAACTCCAAAATCTTTTGTTCCAGATGCAAGACCAGTTCATTATGCGCCGGGGTGCTTCGACCATCTTAAGTTTCGACACTCTCTGCTATGGTGGCGTTATCCTTTCTGATACCGCTCATATCATCCATCTTCGCTCTTCCTTTGTTCTTGCTCTTGGGATCGCTTGGTGGAGGAGGAGGTGGAGGATCTCTGGATCTAGTGTGATATGCTGACGATGGCAGTATGCACGAACCAACCTTGGGGAATGGGAATAATCAAAAGAAAGAAAAAGCAAAAGGTAACCAAGTCAGTAAGGGATATTTGAAAGAATTCTTGCAGTATTTAAACATGTTCTTTAAAATCATGCAATAATTCGCGTCCTAATTGGGGACCTCATTGTGCCCGAGGTAGGCCTAAGCGACATATAGACTTGGAAAAAATTGATGCCAATATTGCGTCATTTCATTAATGTGAAAACGAGCCAAACCTTTACTAAATCGACAATAATAATGAAGTTACTAATGGCATTTAGCCTTATTATAATCAAAATCTAAACCAAGCTAGAAAACAGTAAAGAACATCATTTGCTAAATCTATTTGGTCCCTGAGGGACCTTCTCCATGCTTGGCTCTTTTGACTCCATCAATCAAGTTCCCCAAGTCGCGCATATCCAATAATAAATAAGCCTTGTCTAGATGCCCTCCTTCGCTGCCATCTGTGTTTTGACAATCTGCAAGCCTCTTTCTCATCTTCCCTTCGAGCTTCATCACTCCCAGTTCCAGATATTCTAACCTTTTTGTTGCCTTGGTGGCGATTCCCTTCCATTCATTTATAGCTTCCATGTCTATTTTATGCTGTTCCAGATGCCTGAAATCCGACTCAAAAACCCTTTTGCGAAGCCTCCTATACTTGACCTGTGCCTCAGCAGCATCATCAATGATCCTATTTCCCAAATTGGCCTTTGGCTTGACGTCTCCCGCTATATCATCTGCCAACCATGATGGATAGAAATACACGTGACCGGCATGGTACCTGTCTGGCTCGATAGTCTCTTTTTCCATAATGATCTTCTAGTTCCATATATGTTGTGGCTCGAACTTAAAAGGAATGATGTCCCCTTTTGAAATCTGCCTTGTACTGGACCATGTTGGAAACCCGAGGTATGACCTGTTTTCTTCCTGCTTGTCTCATTACCCTTATAGGAGCATAAGGATAAATGCCTCGCAACCTAATCAATACTAAATGAGTAGTATCCCTTGACCTGATGATGAACTCACTGCTAGGAAACCAGTAAAATATCCAATGTAACTTCTCGTATGTTAGATTGCTGAAGAAACGTACCCAACTTACAGCACTTTCGGGCTATGCAAACCTATCTAGGATGCATGTCGTTTTCTTTGGATGGTGGTAAGCTATGTAGTCATTCAATGGCCGTCGCAGAAGCTCATGACGATATTCTCCTCGATGAAAGTGTTCCAATAACCAGACTTGCAATAATGGATTACAACCTTCAAAATGTTCGAACCCCTGCTTGCATCGATCTAGAGAGCGGTATAGTTCAGCTAGGATCATAGGGATGATGGTGTAGGTTTGCCCCTCGATGCCTTCCATTAAAGTTCTTGCAACCATAGCTAAACGAATATGAATCCTTCACCCTTTCATTGGAAATATCAACAAACCCAAGAAGCAAATGATGAATACATAAATTCGGCGGTGCGTCCAACCTAAGGAGGTAATGGCAAGTTTCTCATGATGAAGACGGTATGACTTAATATGCCCATAACGCTCATAAAGAAACCCAAAAAGGATGTAGGATTTCTTTAATCAAAGCAATTCTTCATTTTTCTTAAAGCCCATCATCTTTAGAAAACCGCGAGGGGTGCGATTCTATTGTACTAGTAACCCCAGACTATCCCATGGCAGCTTAGTAAAAACTTCGGGAGTCATTTCTATGTCACCAAATCGGAAGACCGCTCTTTTCTCATCCCAGAACATGATAGCAGCTTCAATCAAAGCTCTATTTGGTTGGATATTAAGCAAAGACAGCAAGTCACTGAGTACTCTTCTCACATAATTCTTGTCGCAAGGCACAAGGTCTTTCCACTAGTCAAGTAGCAGAGGTGGAATGTTTTGGACCATCATGAACCTGTGGACTTCGTGCTTCATTTTCTACAAACAAATAAAGTTAGTCCTTTCCCCCTCCAAATTCGACCACTTACACAATAATGATCAACATATTGGCACATTTTCTCCAAGTAATGGACATAACATGGTAGTTTCCATTGGGACTATAGAAATTCCGTCGGACTTTGGAAAAGGCTTATCTTAGCGGGCTATTACGTTAACAACGTTCTAACCCGTACTAGGTTTAACATGATGCATGTACGTTTGATATTAGAGTAAGTGTAACGACCCGACCGGTCATTTTGAACATTTGCACTTCGCTCGGTTGTTTGAGGGGATGAGTAGCTCTGCATGATGTACTTTGACTTGTGTGAATCATCGGTTTTGGGTCGCAAGTATTTCGGATTGGAATTGGAAGAAGGAATTTCATTGTTGAAGCTTTAAATTGAGAGAGTTAACCAAAATTTGACTCTTTAGCATTTGACCTCGGATTGGAATTTTGATGGTTCCGTTAGCTTCGTTAGGTGATTTTGGACTTAGGAGTATGTCCGGAATATGATTTGGAGGTCCGTGGTAGAAATTAGGCTTGAATTGGTGAAATTGGAAATTTGGCAATTTCGGTCTGCAGTGAAAAATTTGATATCGGGGTCGGAATGGAATTCTGGAAGTTTTAGTAGGTTCGTAGTGTCATTTGTGACGTGTGTGTAAAATTTGAGGTCATTCGGATGTGGTTTGGTTGGTTTCCGCATCGGTTTCCGAATTTAGAAATTTAGAGCTTCTTAGGCTTGAATCCGAGGGTAATTTGGTGTTTGGGAACCGCAGGTGCAAGTTTCGCAGGTACGGAATTTAGTCGCAGGTGCGGGGTTTGGAAGCCTGGGGTTATATCATAGAAGCGGATGAGGGGTCGCACCTGTGAGACCGTAGGTGCGAAGAGGTGATCGCAGGTGCAGGTTTTAGGACCTTAAGTGACTTCCGCAGATGCGAGCTTTTGGGCGCAGAAGCGGAGGCCGCAGGTGCGCTATCTGGACCACAGATACAGTTTTGCTGGGCAGAAAGGCATAAATTAAACCCTTCGCAAATTTTTGGTCATTCTTCACAATTTCAACTCGGTTTTTGGAGCTTTTGGAGGGTTTTGAAGAGGGAATCAAGGGTATTTCATTGAGGTAAGTTACTTGAGCCTAATACTCGTATATATAGTGATTTTCCCATTGTTTAATCATTGTAATTAGTGAAAATGAGGGGTTAGGGCTTGGAATTGTTGGAGAGTAATTTAAGGATTTGAAGGACCAAAGATGTCGGATTTTGATGTATTTCATATGGTTAGACTCGTGAGTGAATGAGCTTTCTAGTTTTGTGAATTTTGTCGGATTTTGAGACGTGGGCCCGGGGGCCGGGTTTGAGCAAATTTCGGGTTTTGGTCTAATTTTGAAGCTTTTCTTGAGGAATTCATTCCATTAGCGTATATTGATGGTATTGTACTGAATTTGAATAGATTTGGAGCATTTGAGGCCGAGTCCAGAGGCAAGAGCATTGCAGGGTCGAGGTTTGACCGGTTTGAGGTAAGTAATGATTGTAAATATAGTCCTGAGGGTACGAAACCCCGAATTTTGTATCATTCTACTACTTTGAGGTGACGCACATGCTAGGTAACGGGAGTGTGGGCGTGCACCGTTGGGGATTTGTGACTTGGTCCATCCCGTAGCAACTGTAAAGTTGCATATTTTATTGAAACCATATGATACTTATATATTTTAGAAAGAATTTCTATAAATTGGGCTGAATGCCATGTTTGGGCCTTGCACCAATGTTGTTTGGACCCTTAGGGGTTGTTTCTTACCATCCTCTCATTGTTTTCGATTGAAAATCTATACTCAGTCATGTAATACTTGTTTACTGCATAACTCAGTTTTATGACTCTATTTTGATGCATATAAATGTTTTGGGCCGAATGCCCTATTTTACTAAAATGCCTGAGTGGCTTGAGAGGTTTATGACTGAGTGAGGCCGAGGGCCTGATATGTGAGGATGAGTTTGGATCGGGGCTGCCTGTCTGCAGCATACTTTATTATTATAGCACGTGAGTTGTCCATGCAGTACGTGAGTTGTCCGTGCAGATTATAGAGCTTGGGCTGAAGGAGCCCCTCCGGAGTTTGTACACACCCCAGTGAGCACAGGTACCTACTGAGTGTGAGTGCCGAGTGCTGAATAACTGGGAGACATGAGTGATTGTAAGGCATGCCCGAGTGGAAAGAGTGATTGTGAGGTATGCCCGAGTGGCAAGAGTGATTGTGAGGTATGCCCGAGTGACACGAGTGACTGTGTGGTTTGCCCGAGGGGCTGTATATGAGTGATATTTTGCCCGAGGGGCTGTTTATGATTTTATCATTTTTTTGCTCACCATTGCATTGAGCCTTTTTTTGAAAAACTGTTGGAAAAATATTTTAAAATGATTTTTACTGGAACCGGGTTTAAACTAGATGATTTGAATCAAACACTGATTTTTAAAGCATGTTGTACTTTACTGAGTTTTTATGATATGAATGTTATATGCTTTATTGCTCGTCACTACTGCTCAGTATTTATTTATTGTTGTTACTTACTGAGTTGGCGTACTCACGTTACTCCTTGCACCTTGTGTGCAGATCCAAGTGTAGCTTGACATGGTAGCAGTTGTTGATTTTTTTTTTCGGGTTACAAATTTTCTCGGAGATAGCAATGTAGTTGTTGGCGATCGCAGCCCCTGCTCTTCTCGCTCTTATCTTCCTCTAGTTTTATTTAGCTATTTTTACATGTTGAGTTAGCCTTGATATTGTTAGACAGATTGTAGTAGATGCTCATGACTAGTGACACCCTGATGTTGGGCTTTTCCTTCCGCACTTTTATTTTGATTTGAACTCCTTTACAAAGGTTTTTATGTTAAATAACATCGAAATTATCATTGAAATGAAAATATCGGTTTGTTTTGGAAATGAGTCGTTCTTGCCTAGTTCCACGATAGGCGCCATCACGACAGGGGTTAGTTTTGGTCGTGACAGATTGGTATCAGAGCCTAGGTTACATAGGTTTCACGAGTCATGAGCGAGTTTAGTAGAGTCTTGCGGATCGGTACGGAGACGTCTGTACTTATCTTCGAGAGGCTGCAGAACCCTTAGAAAAATTTCACTTTCTTTTATTCTATCGTGCGAAATTGATTCAGCTTGAGACATAACTCTTTGAATTCCTTCCACGCATCTCGTATGCGCACAAGAGCACTCGGTATCAGTTGTGCATCGCCGGTTTTGTGATTCTATGAACGAGGTTTGAGAGGTGTATTATGTTTTTTGGTGATGGGCTAGTCTGAAGGACTTGAGGCCAGGTTTAAACCATAGTTTTGGCTCGGTAGCTTCAGTTGTAACCTATACATTTGGACTCATATGTCCGATAATGTCCCTTCGAGTGGAATTCTGGCTCAATGAGCAGTGGAATGGCTTTGTGATGAGTATGACGTAACTGCGGGAAGTGTTAAGACTATGTGAATGTGACGAGAAGTGTTTTCTTGAAATGTAAAGGAAGGCCTTTAGGTGCTTGATTTTCGTTTTGATGCGACGTACCATCTCGGGTGTGAATGTTTTGAAGGATATTTCACGTTGTTACATTTTGGGGCAAATTAAATTCTCATGTCCGTCAATGAGTTTGAATACAAGAAGAGTAAGTGGTTGTGTATTAATGGTGGTTGCGAATGGGTATTTTGATGTTGATGGCCCGGGAAAGATAATCTTCGAAGAGACTTAGAGTCGGTAACATTTTATTGGTTCAGGTGCGACAGAAATACATTTCGATTTGATGCAGCATATGGGTAGCAAAGTATGAGGGAAGACATGGCGGGAAGTGTTTCGCGGTGGTTGAAGTACTAGCAGGTCAAGTAGGAGAAGAAGAGGTTGAGAAGTTTCTTAAAGGAGACGATTTAACCGAAGTAAGAGTGGCGGATTAGCATATGAATTCACTAGTAGGGTAGTCATGCGCCTTGAGAAAGTGTAGAATGGTTTGGAATCATGTTAATATGTGAATCGTCCTGCAGACTCTATTTGGAGTGATGGTTAGTGTACAAAGGAAAAATTAAATATGGCAGAAAGGAGTGTGTTTGAAATGAATAGAGGCGTGAAGATCTGATTATCGTATCAGGTGCAATATGACTTGAGTTCGGAAGGTATTGTTAACGTACAATTGATGTCAATAAGGAAAGTGCAGACTTATATAAATGGTGGACGAGCATGAACTCAGGAGAATTTACAAATTTCATGGTCGTTGCACTCACTGCAGTGTCATTGGGAGATGTCGGTAAGGAATTCCACATGTGGGTTATCTCCTGTGTGCAGCTAGCAGTGGTGTGATGTTGATGAAGCTTTTGCGAAGAATATTACTAGCTACCTGATAGGAGGTTGCGTGAGTAATTTTGGCTGGAGATTCAGAATGTTCATGAAAAGCTTAATAAAAGACTTCGAGAAGTCTGGCAGGTTAACGGTGCGAGACCTTACTAATTGAGAAGGAGAAATCCTTACGGGTTCTAATTTTATATAATTGCAGCTTAAGGCTAAGTAGGGGAGTCTGCTATCGACGAGTTGATTGCACGGTTATGGGTCGTATTAGTTTTGGTTCGGGGTATACCGGTGAATCAGTTATGAGTTGCAGAGGTCGAGATCGAGGATAACTCGGGTAAAGGAATTTCTGGACACAAGTTGTATTACACTCTATGGTTATAGGAGGACCATAAAAATAATTGAGTGGTTATTCACAGAGAATTTAGTGTACATGGAGCGGGAATTTGCTCGGTTGTGTAGGAGTGAGGGTTACTCTTTATTACCTTGGGTGTTGGTGTGCTTAATGGGGCACATGTTGTTTCGGTCCGTTTGGTCGGTTAATTCGACAATGGATTCAAGTTTTATAAATATGGCTAGAAAATTGGGAGTTGCATTGAACGGTGTTGAGACTCGTTGCATCTTATATCATTGTGAATTATGCATTTTAGTATCAAGAAGGTAAAGGAAACAGTTTTAGGTTCACATAAAGTCTCTTCGGAGTAAGAATTTTTGATTGTGGAACCTTTGAAATACATAAAAAGGGAATTCGGCGGCTTATAAGCCTTAGGGCGGTGTGATTCTATGCTAGAGTTCGTGGGGCAAGTTTTAGTTAAGGATAGTAGTGTTCTAAGAAGGAAATAAAATAGCAATTTAAAGGTAATTTGGAAAGGACTTGGGGAAATAGGACAGTTTGGAAGTTGGTTGGGGTAGCATAGTAATGGGTATGATCGGTTATTTGTGTAATTATGACGTGGCTAGTATCTATAGGTGTTTCGTGGCAATGCTCCCGGATTTGGCAACCTGTGTGGCTTGGTGAAGTTAGAGGAATTCGGTTCAGATAGCTTGGTTATGTGCAAATGGATTTCAAAGTGTTCATGATGGGTTCTACCATGGTTTGAATCGGATAATTTCTACCGATGCACGGAGCATATTGTGTGTTATGATTTCCTCCTAGAAAGAAGCAAGAAAGAGGTTTTTGACTAATAAGGTATGTAATTTGCTAGTGACTCAGAGTTGATAATGGAATTCTTATGCTTGTCACATGATGGCATAATAGATGTGGTGTGTTGTGCGGGAATAGGATTTACATGTACCAGGTCACAGTTCAGTTTTGAAGGGAAGGACATAAATTTTTAGGCAACATGAATGGTTTTCGATGACTAGGTAAATGATATTACTATCTGGTATAGCCTGATGAGAGTGTACATTTCAGAAGGGGCAGTGTGTTTTGATTTATGGGTACTTCGCTGGTATTGCGGCACTCTCCAGGTTGATCGACTGTTGATATTCAAATTTTTTCCAAGTGGCACGGAAGAAGTTTCAAAGTATTTCTCGTGGGATGATTGTGTATGAGCGAGGTGTTAGGCATTCGAGTGGTGGAGGTGGAATCAAATAGGGTGATTCATGTGTTCTATGGAATTGAAGATTGGGAGTTCTCATGAGTAGATTGTTTCATGATGGTGCACTGTGAAGTTGTGGACGGAGCTCGCCAGATGATAGAAGGTGTTATGATTCCGTCATTGTGGACTTTCAGAGGTTGTTTATCTATTGGTGGCTAACCATAGTTGATTCGGGTCCCATTGGTAGGCCCAATTCGGATGTGTATTCTACACCAAGCCAGATTGATTGGCTTCATACTGCTATTATTAAAGGATGTGCCATTCGGTTGATGTGAAGCCTATTCGTGCTCTGAAATGATCAGTGAGTTACTCTTCTATGCTACGAGGAGTTGTGATTCGTGGTTATATGCACATATGGTGAGGTTCTATTGTGGCCTTATAACGGAATTTGAGCGAGAATAGTATTGGATATTGCTTGGTTGATGACGTATTGGTCATGTTCTTTCGAGTTTTATGTGGCATGGTGTCGTTTGCTTCTCTGTGGTTATGGTAATGCAGTTTGGGTACTTAATATCGAATTGCGCATGGTTATTGATTTTAGCAGGGTGGCTTGGGGTGTTTCATATGGACCGGTATTTGGATAGGGTCACGTATTGCAGCAGAATTATGTGGAAATATGATCCCTTGGGTAAGATTCGTATGTTATGGTTCTGCGGTGTGTGATGGGTTCTTAGCATTGCGTCGGGGTGGTACTCGTCGAGCTTGCGGAACGGTTCTCCTGTTTGGGTCATTGTTATGATTGGGTACATTTGGAATGTTGCTATTTGGTGAACGGATTGCACGGTTTGTGGCTTTAAATTGTATTGATGTGTCATGTCACTAGAATGGTCATGTTGGAGGAGACGAGGTCATTGGGCCTAGAATAGATGCTATCAGATTTGATTGTGGTATAATTAGGAGGATAATATCGGAAGTCGGCTTTGAAATTGGCTATAGTTCTTGTAGAAGGGACGAGAGCTCCATGACCTGATGGTATAATGAATGGTTATGAATTCGGTATGCTTCTTTCATCATCGGCATTGTACGAAGGTTTTAGAATGAGGGTTTGTCTGATATGAGGTTTATTACTGGCACTGGATTGATTTGAGTCGATACTGTGATTTGAAATCATTGCTTCGAGCATTCGAGCTATGCGGTATTTGAATTTGAGTATTTGAGTTATGGTTACGGCTTTTGGTACAGATTGTTCAGACTTATACGGTATGTAGATGCAAACTTCTTATCTTATAGGAAATTTATGATGTTGGAAATTTGATTCGAAGGCTTGTGGGCTAGGTTGAATTGAGAAATTTTAGTTATGCTGTGCAATCGGACCTGTATGGGATAGGGTGACGTGGGATCACCCCCGGGTATGTGCATGTGAAACCTACACAGCGATTTGATGGCTTTTGGAACAACTCTGGGCACGTTCGAGGACGAACACATGTTTAAGTGGGGGAGGATGTAACGACCCGACCGGTCGTTTTGAACATTTGCACTTCGCTCGGTTGTTTGGGGGCATGAGTAGCTCCGTATGATGTACTTTGACTTGTGTGAATCGTTGGTTTTGGGTCGCAGGTATTTCATAATCGAATTGGAAGAAGGAATTTCATTGTTGAAGCTTTAAATTGGGAGAGTTGACAAAAATTTGACTCTTTAGAATTTGACCTAGGATTGGAATTTTGATGGTTCCATTAGCTCCGTTAGGTGATTTTGGACTTAAGAGTGCATCTGGAATGTGATTTGGAGGTCCGTGGTAGAATTAGGCTTGATATCGGGGTCGGAATGGAATTTTAGAAGTTGGAGTAGGTTTGTAGTGTCATTTGTGACGTGTGTGTAAAATTTGAGGTCATTCGGACGTGGTTTGGTTGGTTTCGGCATCGATTGCCGAATTTGGAAATTTAGAAGTTCTTAGGCTTGAATCCGAGGATAATTTGGTGTTTGGATATTGTTTTGAGTGATTCGAAGGTTCGACTAAGTTTGTATGTTGATATAGGACTTGTTGGTATTTTTGGTTGAGGGCCTCGGGATGATTTCGGAAGGTTAACGGGAAGTTTGAAGTTAGAAAAATGCAGCTGGTGCTGCTGTTCTGGTGTGGCCGCACCTGCGGGTTTGGAACCGCGGGTGCAAGTTTTGCAAGTGCGGAATTTAGTCGCAGGTGCGGGGTTTAGAATCCTGGGGTTTTATCGTAGAAGCGGATGAGGGGTCGCACTTGTGAGACCGCAGGTGCGAAGAGGTGATCGCACTTGTGACTTCCGCAGATGCGGGCTTTTGGGCGCAGAAACGGAGGCTGCAGGTGCGCTATCTGGACCGCAGATGCGGTTTTGCTGGGCAGAAAGGCATAAATTGAACCCTTCGCGAATGTTTGGTCATTCTTCACAATTTCAACTCGGTTTTTGGAGCTTTTGGAGGGTTTTGAAGAGGTAATCAAGGGTATTTCATTGAGGTAAGTTACTTGAGCCTAATACTCGTATATATAGTGATTTTCCTGTTGTTTAATCATTGTAATTAGTGAAAATGAGGGGTTAGGGCTTGGAATTTTTGGAGAGTAATTTAAGGATTTTAAGGACCAAACAATGTCGGATTTTGATGAATTTGGTATGGTTAGACTCGTGAGTGAATGAGCTTTCTAGTTTTGTGAATTTTGTCAGATTTTGAGACGTGGGCCCGGGGGCCGGGTTTGAGCCAATTTCGGGTTTTGGTCTAATTTTGAAGCTTTTCTTGTGGAATTCATTCCATTAGCGTATATTGATGGTATTGTACTGATTGTGAATAGATTTGGAGCATTTGGAGGCCGAGTGCAGAGGCAAGAGCATTGCAGGGCCGAGATTTGACCGGTTTGAGGTAAGTAACGATTGTAAATCTAGTCCTGAGGGTACGAAAACCCGGATTTTGTATCATTCTACTATTTTGAGGTGACGCACATGCTAGGTGACGGGAGTGTGGGCGTGCACCGTTGGGGATTTGTGACTTGGTCCGTCCCGTAGCAACTATAAAGTTGCATATTTTGTTGAAACCATATGATACTTATATGTTTTAGAAAGAATTTCTGTAAATTGGGCTGAATGCCACGTTTGGGACTTGCGCCAATGCTGTTTGGATCCTTAGGGGTTGTTTCTTACCATCCTCTCATTGTTTTTGATTGAAAATCTATACTCAGTCATGTTATACTTGTTTACTGCACAACTCAGTTTTATGACTCTATTTTGATGCATATAAATGTTTTGGGCTGAATACCCTGTTTTACTGAAATGCCCGAGTGGCTTGAGAGGTTTATGACTGAGTGAGGCCGAGGGCCTGATTTGTGAGGATGAGTGTGAATCGGGGCTGCCCGCCAGCAGCATACTTTATTATTGTAGCACGTGAGTTGTCCGTGCAGCACGTGAGTTGTCCGTGTAGATTATAGCGCTTGGGCTGAAGGAGCCCCTCCAAGGTCTGTACGCACCCCCAGTGAGTGCATGTACCTACTGAGTGCGAGTGCCGAGTGCTGAGTGACTGGGAGGCATGAGTGATTGTGAGGTATGCCCGAGTGGCAAGAGTGATTGTGAGGTATGCCCGAGTGGCAAGAGTGATTGTGAGGTATGCCCGAGTGGCACGAGTGACTGTAAGGTTTGCCCCAGGGGCTGTATATGAGTGATGTTTTGCCCGAGGGGATGTTTATGATTTCATCATTGTTTTTGCTCACTTTTTCATTGAGCCTTTGTTTGAAAAACTGTTGGAAAAATATCTTTAAATGATTTTTACTGGAACAGGGTTTAAACGAGATGATTTGAATCAAACACTGATTTTTAAAGCATGTTGTACTTTACTGAGTTTTCATTATATGAATGTTATATGCTTTATTGCTCATCACTACTGCTCAGTCTTTATTTATTGTTGTTACTTACTGAGTTGGCGTAATCATGTTACTCCCTGCACCTTGTGTGCAGATCCAGGTGTAGCAGGACACGGTAGCGGCTGTTGATTTTTTTTTCTGGTTACAGATTTTCTCGGAGATAGCAAGGTAGCTGTTGGAGATCGCAGCCCCTGCTCTTCTCCCTCTTGTCTTCCTCTAGTTGTATTTAGCTATTTTTCAGGCTGAGTTAGCCTTGATATTGTTAAACAGATTGTAGTAGATGCTCATGACTAGTGACACCCCGATGTCGGGCTTTTCCTTCCGCACTTTTATTTTGATTTGAACTCCTTTACGAAGGTTTTTGTGTTAAATAATATTGAAATTATCTTTGAAATGAAAACATCGGTTTGTTTTAGAAATGAGTCGGCTTGCCTAGTTCCACGATAGGCGCCATCATGACAGGGGTTAGTTTGGGTCGTGACAGTAAGGTTTCTATAATGGCCCAGACCGGTACTCCCAAGTGGACAACTTGAGAGGGAAAGGCACGTGACCGTCGATTGCACCGCTGATCGACTAGTCTACCGCAAAATATGCCTTTCTGATTTAAAAAGGGTAATTTTGGAAGAGCGCGGACACTCATCAAGCGCCATTATGTTGATAATTGGCACTGGTGGAGTATGATGCGGAGCATGCTTTATGCAGAAATAAGACGCTGTCAAGTATTTGCATGACAAATATGTAAAAGTAGTAAATACAATACTAAGGTAAACATAGAAAGGAAAGACAAAAAGAAAGAGTCAGTTTAGTTCGTGGAATATATGCAAGAATGTAATAAAACAGATATGGGAATAGGGATGGGGGATGCATGATATGGCAATCTTAGGCAAGATGAAATGAAAAGTGGCCATAGCAAATAAAGGTGAACGGGAAAGGGATGTGCATGTCATAACAGATTTAAATAAAGGTGAACGGGGAAGGGATGTGCATGTCGTAATAAATTTAAACAAATAAAGGTGAATAGGGGAAGGGATATCTATGTAATAGCAAATTTAAACATATAAAAGTGAATAAGGGAAGTGCATGTAATAAAGAAAGTAATCCACATAAGTCAAGTTCATTATGGTAAGAGCCTGAGTATACCCAGCAGAGTCGCCATGCTGTCGCGTCCCGTTTTCTCGCTAAAGCGGGCATCGACATTGTGACAACTCTTTTAAATGGGTGGTATTAAAAAAGGAGAGTCGCCACCTAATGATTTTTAAGGTGTGTTAGGGCACCTATTATGCAGATAACTCTGTTTGACTAGTCAACGCCACCAAAGATCGGGTAAGGGCTCAAATTACCTCAAAGAGAAGGTGTTAGGTACTCTTCGAGTTCCACAACTGTGGGTCCCGACCAAACTTAAAACTATGTGGATTATGATTAGGCAAGATGATCAAAGAGAATAAAAGGTCAAAGAGTTTTAATATAACACAATGAGAATTGATAGAAATCTTAAGAGTTACAAGGATATAACTATAACAGTCTATATATAAAGAAAAGAAAAGGGGAGGGGGGGTCCTATGTTTTTTAGTCTAAAGGATCACCCCGTGCAACATAGATAATACCTTTGTCCCTTTGCGAATATGCGAATAATACCTAAGACTTCCGTGCTGGCTTTGCTTCTTTCTCATTTTTAAATTTACTTACAGATTTCACAAAACTTGAAGTAAAAGAAATAGAAAAAATTTGGGTTGTGGATGCTAATACCAGGAAGCTACACAAAATGATTCTTAAGGTCCAGGCTTTATGGAGCATAGTTATGCAAGTTTCCCTGCCAGCATAATATAGAAATAGTGGGTTGTTTGGCTTGAAGAAGCCACCATACTTTGTTATAATGTGAATGGCCTATTTGAAGATCTCTTGCTAGAATTAGATTGAAGAGTAACAGATAAACGGGTGGTACGTGACAAACTGCTTTCTAATTATATGATAGACGTACCAAATGCAATAGATGCAATAGACTTAGAGGGCAAGCCTCAGATAGTCAGTGCGGACCAAAATGCGACCTCTCCAAAAATTCTACAATCTGCGAAATTAAACTACGGCCGCAGAAACACTATCCTACTACCAGCTACCCTACTTAGCAAACTGCAGATCGCACAAATTTAAGTGCGACCGCACATTTCGAGAACAATCGAACAAGTCATAAGTTTTACCTAGGCTTTGCAAAAACTTGTGCAAATCTACTTGGCAACATGGTATATAAATACAAATTAGTTAACCCAACCCCTTCTAGCATGTTTTAATAATTACCCATTCCAAAACTACCCCACATGGATACAAGGATGGAATATAATAACAGGTGGTCTAAAAAGAATCTAAAAAGGAAAACTAAATTTAAAAATTAAAATGAAACAAAATTAACACGAAATGAAGTATACCATATGATGTAAATGTGTGTTTGAAAATGCTAGATCCTCAGGTAGACTCTCAGTGCAACAGTAGTTTCTCAAAAGTGTGAAAAGTGTGAAATGAGGCCTAAAGTTCTATTTATACTCAGAGCATTTGAGAGGTTAAAGAGTCGAGTGCGGTCGCACAATTTCAAGAGCGGTCCACACTCTTCTACAGGCTTTCAATGGTCTTCTACTCATGTGCGATCCGCACAATTTCAAGTGCGGCCGCACAATTCTTCCAGAGGACGCAAAATTACCCCGCACTGACAAGCAAAAGTTCAGAGACCCTGTCATTTGACATCTAAACTAGCTCCAGGAAGTGCGGTCCGCAGATAAAATCTACGACGGCACAATGGAAAAGTGTGGTCCGCAATTTTCTGCTTCACTTACACAACTTTGTCCACTATTTTTTCATCTAACACTCATCCTACAGCA
Source organism: Nicotiana tabacum (assembly GCF_000715075.1). NCBI lineage: Eukaryota > Viridiplantae > Streptophyta > Magnoliopsida > Solanales > Solanaceae > Nicotiana > Nicotiana tabacum. Next base: position 138,877,404 of record NC_134096.1, on the reverse strand, counting down.
TACTTCAAATCAAGTTAAAAATAACAAAGAACATCTAACTACAAAAAGAAAAAGGAAAAGAACTTTGGTTGCCTCCCAAGAAGCGCCTTATTTAACGTCACCACATGGCTCTCTCTAAATTTTCCCAAGTAGTTATTCACTCGGTGACCATTGACACAAAATATTTCATTGTTCTTATTCTTCAAATCCAATGCACCGAAGGGTGTCACACAAACAATTTCAAACGGACCACTCCACTTGGACTTAAGCTTTCCGGGAAACATCCTCAACCTTTAGTTAAACAACAATACAAGATCACTGGCCTTGAACTCTTTGTTCCAAATGTACTTGTCATGAAGATATTTCATCTTTTCTTTATACAAGGATGAACTCTCATACGCATGGTACCGGAATCTATCCAATTCATTCAAGTGTGCAACTCGCAAGTTAGCGGCTACATCCCAATCCAGATTCAATTTCTTCAAGGCTTACATTGCCTTGTGCTCTAGTTCCACCGGAAGATGACAAGCTTTACCGAACACTAACCGGTAGAGAGACATTCCGATAGGTATTTTGGAAGCCGTCTTATAAGCCTATAACACATCATCAAGCTTTTTGAACCAATTTGTCCAATTTGCATTCACCGTTTTAGACAAGATACTCTTTATCTCCCGGTTGGAGACTTCCACTTGACCAGTAGCTTATGGATGATAGGGAGTCATGACCTTATGAGTAACACCATGCTTGATAAGTAAAGTGTCAAAATCCTTGTTGCAAAAGTGTGACCCTCCATTGCTTATGATTTCATGTGGAGTACGAAATCTTGTAAAAATATTCTTTTTCAGGAAAGCCACTACACTTCTCGCCTCTTTGTTGGGTAAGGAGACGGCCTCAACCCATTTGGATACATAATCCACTGCGACCAAAATGTAAGTATTTCCATAAGAACTCACAAAAGTCCCCATAAAGTCAATGCCCCAAACATAAAAAATATCAATCTCCAAGATGGTTGTGAGTGGCATCTCATTTTGCTTTGAAATTCCACCGGCCCATTGACATTCATCACATCTTTTCACTAAGTCATTTGCATATTTGTAAAGAGTAAGCCAATAGAAACCACAACATAGAAGTTTGGTCGTTATTGCTCCACCATGATGACCACCATATGGCGAAGAATGACAAGTGCCAAGAATGTTACCTTGCTATTCTTCCGGTACACACCTTCTAATCACCCCATCCGTACAAATATGAAAAAGGTATATCTCATCCCAATAGTAATCCTGAGAATATATTTTGAGTTTCTTTCTTTGGTTTGAAGAGAACTCATCCGGAATTATACCACTCACAAAAAATTTGCTAAGTCCACAAATCATGGTACCTCTTTCATTGATAGTGCCAAAAGTTTCTCATCTGGGAAAGAGTTATTGATTTCAAGGCCAACATGTGGCCTCCATTCTTCATCCAAACAAGACAAGTGGTCCGACACTTGGTTTTCACTACCTTTCTTATCTTGAATATCAATATCAAATTCTTGCAATAAAAGCACACATCTCATCAACCGGGCTTTATATTGCTTTTTACTCATAAGATAGCAAAGCGCCGCATGATCCACATGGACAATAACTTTGGCACCCATAAAGTACGGGCAGCACTTCTCAATTACAAACTCAATAGTAAGGAGCTCTTTATCCGTAACGGTATAATTGACTTGGGCATCGTTCATGGTATTAGTAGCATAGTAAATCGGATGAAAATCTTTGTTGATATGTTGCCCCAAAACAACCCTAACCGCTAGATCACTTGCATCACACATGAGCTCAAATGGCAAACTCCAATTTGGAGCGGTAATTATAGGAGTAGTTGTCAACTTGAGCTTCAATTGTTCAAAAGCCCTCATACAATCATCATTTAAATGAAACTTAGCATCATTCTCAAGAAGCATACACAATGGGTTCACCACTTTAGAGAAATCTTTGATAAAGCGCCAGTAGAAACCTGCATGGCCTAAGAAACTCCGTACACCCTTCACCGAAGTTGGGGGTGGAGGCTTAGAAATCACCTCAATATTTGCCTTGTCAACTTCAATTCCATTCTTTAAGATCTTATGGCCAAGGACAATGCCCTCCTCAACCATGAAATGACATTTCTTCCGATTAAGCACCAAATTGGTCTCTTCACATCTAGCCAACACTTTGTCCAAATTTGCAAGATAATCATCAAAAGAATCCTCAACCACCGAGAAGTCATCCATCAAGACTTCAAGGTAAGTCATACAACATATCAGTGAAAATAGCCATCATACGCCGATGAAAAGTCATCGGTGCATTGCACAAACGAAAAGGCATCCTCTTGAAAGCAAAAGTACCATAAGTACATGTAAAGGTTATTTTATCTTGATCTTCCATAGCAATAAAATTTTGGTTGTAGCCCGAGTACCCATCAATAAAATAATAGAAAGCACAGTCGGCCAATCTATCGAGCCTTTGGTCCATAAAAGGAAGTGGAAAGTGATCCTTCCTTAGGACTTTGTTGAGCTTACGATATTCCATACAAAATCTCCAACTGGTCACCGTTCTTGTTGGAATCAACTCATTCTTCTCATTGGTAACAACCATCATGCCCCCTTCTTTTGGGCACATTGATTCAGAGAGGTCCATGAACTCTATGGAGACGGGATAGACAACCCCGCATCCAACCACTTGATAATCTCATTCTTGACCACTTATTACATAGCCTTATTGAGTCTTCTTTAATGTTTAATGGACGGTGTAGCACCATCCTCCAACTTGATCTTATACATGCAAAATGCGGGGCTTATATCCCGAAATTCCGCCAATATCCACCCAATAGCCTTCTTCCTCTTTTGCAACAATGACAATGTAGAATCAACCTGCGCGTTAGTCGAACAAGAGGAAAGAATAACTGGTAAAGTACAACAAGGGTCAAGAAATTCATACCGAAGGTGTGATTGCAATGGCTTCAACTCCAAAGTAGGTGGCTCTTCAATAGAAGGTTTTGTAGGAGGAGTCTTCCTATTCTCAAGATAAATCTAAAGATGATTTCCGGGGTGCATAGTTTTACGACCCCATTCATTGCAAAGAGTACACACATTCCATAAAACAATCCATCTCACCATCATCAAAGTTGAGCAAAACGGCTTCCAACATATCACCAACATTTATGGTTGCACTTATATCAGCAACAATAACATCGGTCACCAAATCCACAAAAAAGAACACACCTCATTGCTATTTGGTAGCCGCATAGACTTGCACACATTGAATACTACGTTTTCATCACCAAGTCGAAAAGTGAGTTCTCCAGCTTCCACATCACAATGAGCCTTACCCGTAGCAAGGAAAGGTATCCCAAGAATAATAGGCACTTCATAATCAACATCACCATCTGGAATAACAAAGTCCACCAAAAGAATGAACTTATCAACCCCGACCAAAACCTCCTCAATCACTCCAATGGTCTCTTCATGGTACGATCGTCCATTTGCAACCTCATAGATTTGGATCTTGGTTTCCCAATTCCCAATGTTTTAAACACCGAGTAGGGTATCAAATTGATACTCGCCCCAAGATCATAAAGAGATTTGGAAAAATCGGCACTCCTAAGTGTACAAGGAATCGTGAAAGCACCCGGATCCTACAACCTAGGAGCCATGAAATGAACAATTGCACTCACTTGATGAGTGACTTTGATAGTTTTAAAATTCATCGACCTCTTCTTGGTCACAAGATCTTTCATAGACTTGGCATAACCGGGCATTTTTTACAAAGCTTCTATCATTGGCACATTAATAGAGAGATTTTTCATTATTTGAATGAACTTCTTGAATTTATTCTCACCATATTTCTTGGCAAGCCTTTGAGGATAGGGAGGTGGAGGCTTAGGCAATGGTGCCTTAGCCTTTTGCACTACCGGCTTCGGTATGTCAATGATGTGCTCCCTAAATAGGTTCACCTCTTCTTGAGTTTCTTCCACACTATCATCAATGTCAATCCAAACATCATCACTTGATTGAACATCATTGTTTGGATTTTCGTCTTCTTCTATCATTTGCTCATCATCCACAAGTCGCCTTTTATTTGAAGTGGGTGCATTCCCGCATCTTCCACTTTTTGTGATAATTTCCATAGCATGCCACGTGTTGTTACCACCCTTTAGGTTTATCACCGTATCACTTGGTAGTGCACCCTTAGGATGAGTATTAAGAGATTGAGAGATTTTCCCCATTTGAACTTCAATATTAAGGATTGATGTGGTATGTGAGGCAGTTGAGCATTCGAATCGGCATTCTTTTCCTTCATTTTCTTGAACATGTTCTCAATATAGCCCATCTTATTATTTGAAGAACTTGAACCATGGGAAGGATAAGGAGGTGGGTTTCTAGGTTGTTGGTACATTGGGGGCCTTTGAAAACCTGAACCCCAATTTTCTTGATTGTTATTATTTACCCAACCACCTTGATTATTGCCTCTGCAATTTTCTTGGTTCTTTCTACTCCAATTTCCTTGGTTGTTGTTATTGTGCCAATTCCCTTGATTGTTAGAACTCCAATTGCCTTGGTTATTAAGTATTCGCCATTTTTGTTGATTGGGGCCTTGAAAATTATTCTTTTGCCCTTGGTAATTGTCCACATATTACACCTCTTCCTCTTGCTCATGATAAAATTTATCTTGATCAAAACTACCATCATCTCGTGCATAACTCTCCACTCGGGTTTGAAATTGTGGACCTTTGGTCCTCTTCTTGTTGACCAACATATTTACCCTTTCCATAACATGAACTTGCTTAGGAGCTTGAACTTGATTAAGTTGGGCCTTGGCGAGTTGAGTCATAGTTGTTGTCAATTAAGCAATGGTTTGCCCATGGTCTTGCAAATATTTATGGAGGTGAATCATGTAAGGATCACCTTGTGGAATATTGGCTCGGGATTGCCAAGCCGATGACGTTTCTGTCACCTCATCAAGAATCTCGCATGCCTCTGCATAAGTTGTTGTCATAAAGTTGACTCCGGCCAATTGATTGATAACACATTGGTTCGTAGTATTAATACCATAATATAAAGTTTGTTGGATGATTTTGTCGATCATATCATTTTTCGATCTCCTTTACCATTGTCCGATACCGCTCCCAAATTCCATGTAAAGCTTCATTGGGTTCTTGTTTGAAAGCCAATATTTCATCACTAAGAGTAGACATGTGCTCAGGAGAGAAAAACATAGCAATAAACTTTGCCGAGAATTCATCCCAAGTATGGATCGAATGATTAGTCAAGCATTCCAACCAATCTAAAGCTTTACCCTATAGAGAAAAGGGAACAAGCCTTAGCCTCAAAGCATCCTCCGAAATATTTGTTTGCTTGCTCCCCTAACACGTATCCACAATGACCTTCAAATATTTATAAGCATTTTTATTTTGCGCTCCGGTGAAGAACCCTCGTTGCTCTAGCAAAGTGAGCATCCCATTGGTAATTTGAAAGTTTCTCTCCCTAATGCGAGGGGGGACTATGGTACTTGCTTGACTTTGTTTGGGAAAAATCCGGTGTTTTTTCCCTTGTAGCTATGGTTGTGGAGGTGGGGGAGGTGGGGCCACGTTGTCTTGTTGACCACGGCCTAGACGATTCAGTTGTGGCACTTGAGGCACATCATCTAGTTGTTCCTCTTCGCCATCCAACTCACCCGATGGCATATTTCCGAGCTCATTGTTCACCATTTTGTACTTATGATTGCTTCAACAAATTAGTAACACGGAAAAGAAGATATTTCAAGAACATACTAAAATATATAGCTACGACCGTAAATATTCCCCTACAACGACGCCAAAAATTAGTCCACGTCCAATCCGCACTCAATAGTGAGTGGAAATAATGGTTGCAATTATAATACACAACTAGTATCGGGGTCGAATTCCTCAGGGAGTTTATGAAGGGTGTTAATGTAGATACTTGAAAATAGCACGTGAAACAACTAAATTACGCTTCCAAACAAAGGGTGATTGTTTTCCAAATTAACACTAAGAGATTTTAACTAATTAAAAGTAACTAGAAAGAGAATAATTATTTTTGGTGTTTTTAATCAACTGGGAAAAAGCCTAGGGATGTAACCTTCACCTAGGTGCAAACCTAATTGGTAAACTAAATTAATGCTACTTTTGCGGATCGGGGAGTATTATAACTTTTAATTCTCAAGTACCCACTCAATACCTCTCGGTTATAGAGTGGTTATGCCTAAATTGGCTTTCTGAAGTTCAATTTGGTAGCAATCCAAACAATTGATATGATTTCAAGTCGTGTTTCTCATATATCTAGTTCAAACCCTTTAATTAAACTAGCCAAAATCTTAACTAGCTCAATTCCTTGTTAGCCAAGTTTTCCTAGACTAAGTTCCTCTTTCTCAAGTAAACCAAGTCAAATAGGCATGAATCAATATTTCTAACCATTAATTCTAGAAATAATGCATAAACAAGGCTAATTAATAAATACCAAATCATAAACAAGCATTAAAATCAATAACCCATAAGATTTACACACTAGGGTTGGGTCACAACCCTAAATAAAATCTAGCTACTCATGCTAGAAAGTAAAGAAAACAAAGTAGAAGAAATAAGCAAAGCCATTAACTACAATTAATTGATACAACTAATGATTCTTCACCAATATTTGTCACTACTTTCCCAAAAGGGTAAAACATAACCGCTACAGCTTTTTAGAGTACAAAACTTTCCCTAAAGGTGTTTCCCGTCAATTTAGAGTGCCTAGAAATTAGCTGGCAAAAATTCCCTTTGGGAGGTTCTGCGGCTATATAATTCCATGTGCGGTCCGTACTTTTTTTCTTCTCGGGATTTGGGAAGAACTCTGCAGCCGCACAATTCCATTTGCGGCTGCACTTGAGCTTCTGCGGCTCACTTTTTGATTGTGGATCGCACTTTGACAAGGCTTCACACTTGGTCTGTTTGAACCTTCTCTGAACTTTTTTAACTCTTGTCAGTTCAACCAGCTTTTGTGGGCACACAATTTGGTGTGCGGACCGCGCTTCTAAAAAACTGCTCTAAGGCTTCAGGGATATTTCTACTGCCGCATGTGCATTTCTGCGGACCGCACTTTGCCTGCTTTTCTCCTTCTTACCTTTTTGAGCTCGAATACTCCTTTTTGAGTTAGATTCCTTTGTTATGCTCCAATCCTCCAACATTCCTGCAATTTATACAATTTCATTTGTTTTAGAAAAAAAAATCAACTTTTTCGGACTAAAACAAAAGCAAAAAGGTACTAATATGTGGTTAAAATCCACACTTATCAAAAGACAATGTATTGTTTTCCCCATAAAGCTTTAAACATTGTAGCTTTCCACTAAGATCACACAGATCCTTAAGCATCTAACCAAGGTTGCCATTATGACAAAACCCTAAGCGCCGAAGAACCAATGGCACAGAACCCTAAGCAGTAAAGAACCAAGTTTTAAATTCTCACACAACAATAAGCGTCCATACTGTCAAATCTCAACAACCAAGAGATACTCATGGATGAGAACTTTCGTGCTGGCTTTACTCTTTCTCATTTTCAAATTTACTTGCAGATTTCACAAAACTTGCTGTAAAATAAATAGGAAAATTTTTGAGTGTGGATGCTAATCTCAGGAAGCTACACAAAATGCTCCTTAAGGTCCAGGCGATGATTGACATTACGGAGCATAGTTATGCAAGTTTCCCTGCTAGCATAATCAAGAAACTGTGGGATGTTTGGCTTGAAGAAGACACCATACTTTGGGATGATTGGATGACCTCTTTGAAGATCTCTTGATGGAATTAGAGTGAAGAGAAGGAGATAAACGGGTGGTACGTGACAAACGACTTTCTAATTTTATGATAGACGTGCCAAATGCAATAGACGCACATGTGGAAAACTTAGAAAATATTGCTAGCAATAGGATAAATGAGGTAATTAGAATATTCTTTCTAGAGTCTATCAACAATAGGATAAATGATTATCTAAAAACAACTTTTTTTTAAAACAAACTAATATCTTTTGTGTTTGTTTTGCTTTTGTGTTTGAAAAGCAATGTGCTTTTCTCTTGTTAAAGTTTAAACATTGTAGCTTTCCACCAAAAGAACACGGAGCCCTAAGCACCTAACCAAAAGTTCTATTGTCATAGAATGCAAAGTGCCTAAGAACCAATAGCTGCCATTGTCACAGAACCCTAAGCGGTGAAGAACCAAGGCTTCCATTCTCACACAACAATAAGCGCCCATATTGTCAAAGCTCAACAACCAAGAGATACTCATGGATAAAGACTTCCATGTTGGCTTTTCTTCTTTCTCATTTCAAATTTACTTGCAAATTTAACAAACCTTACAATAAAAGATACAGGAAATATCTGGAGTGTGGATGCAAATCTCATGAAGCTACACAAAATGCTTCTTAAGGTCCAGGCGATGATTGACACTGTGGAGCATAGTTATGCAAGTTTCCCTATCAGCAAAATCAAGAAACTGTGGGATGTTTGGCTTGAGTAAGCCACCATACTTTGCTATGATGTGGATGGCCACTTTAAAAATCTCTTCCTGGAATTAGATCAAAGGGAAGGAGGTAAATGGGTGGTACGTGGCAAACTACTTTCTAATTTTATGTTAGACGTACCATATGCAATAGACGCACATGTCGAAAACATAGAAAACATTGCTAACAATAGGATATATGAGGTAACTAGAATATTCTATGTATAGTCTGTCAGCAATAGAATAAATGATTATCCTAAAAATAACTTTTTAAAATAAAAAAATGAAATATCCTTATTATTTGCTTGGATTTTGTGTTTGAAAGGCATTGTGCTTTTTGCCCGTTAAAGCTTTAAATATTGTAGCTTCCCACTAAAGGCACATAGACCCTTAAGCACCTAACCAAGGCTTCCAATGTCACAGAACCCTAAGCGTCGAAGAACCAATGGATGCCACTGTTACTAAACCCTAAGCGATGAAGAACCAAGGTTTCAATTCTTACATAACAATAAGGTTGCCATTTTTAAAGAACAATAATCGCACATACCGTCAAAGCTCAATAACCAAGAGATACTCATGGATGAGGACTTCCGTTTTGTCTTTGCTTCCTTCTCATTTTCAAATTTACTAACTGATTTCACAAAACATGCAGTAAAGGAAATAGTAATAATTTGGGTTGTGGTTGCTAATCTCACGAAGATACACAGAATGCTCCTTAAGTTCCATGCGATGATTGACAGTGTGGAGCATAGTTATGTAAGTTTCCCTGCCAGCATAATCAAGAAACCGTGTGATGTTTGGCTTGGAGAAGCCACCATACTTTACTATGATGTGGATAGCCTCTTTGAAGATCTCTTGTTGGAATTAGATCAAAGAGAAGGAGATAAATGGGTGGTACGTGACAAACGACTTTCTAATTTTATGATAGACGTGCCAAATGCAATAGGCGCACACGTGGAAAACTTAGAAAACATTGCTAACAATAGGATAAATGAGGTAATTAGAATATTCTTTCTACAGTCTATCAACAATAGGATAAATGATTACCTAAAAACAACCTTTTTTAAAAACAAACTAATATCTTTTATGTTTGTTTTGCTATTGTGTTTGAAAGGCAATGTGCTTTTCTCTTGTTAAAGTTTAAACATTGTACATTTCCACTAAAAGAACACGGAGCCCTAAGCGCCTAACCAAAATTTCTATTGTCATTGAACACAGAGGGCCGAAAAACCAATAGTTGCCATTGTCACAGAACCCTAACCGGCGAAGAACTAAGGCTTCCATTCTCACACAACAATAAGCGCCCATATTGTCAAAGCTCAACAACCAAGAGATACTCATGGATAAAAACTTCCGTGTTGGCTTTTCTTCTTTCTCATTTCAAATTTACTTGCAGATTTAACAAACCTTACAATAAAAGAAATAGGAAAAATTTGGGGTGTAGATGCTAATCTCATGAAGCTACACAGAATGCTCCTTAAGGTCCAGGCGATGATTGACACTGTGGAGCATAGTTATGCAAGTTTCCCTGTCAGTAAAATCAAGAAACCGTGGGATGTTTGGCTTGAATAAGCCACCATACTTTGCTATGATGTGGATGGCCACTTTGCAGATCTCTTGCTGGAATTAAATCAAAGAGAAGGAGGTAAATGGGTGGTACATGGCAAACCACTTTCTAATTTTATGTTAGACGTACCATATGCAATAGACGCACATGTCGAAAACATAGAAAACATTGCTAACAATAGGATATATGAGGTAACTAGAATATTCTATCTATAGTCTGTCAGCAATAGAATAAATGATTATCCTAAAAATAACTTTTTAAAATAAAAAAATGAAATATCCTTATTATTTGCTTGGATTTTGTGTTTGAAAGGCATTGTGCTTTTCGCCCGTTAAAGCTTTAAATATTGTAGCTTCTCATTAAAGGCACACAGACCCTTAAGCACCTAACCAAGTCTTCCAATGTCACAGAACCCTAAGCACCGAAGAACCAATGGATGCCACTGTCATTGAACCTTAAGCGATGAAGAACCAAGGTTGCCATTCTTACAAAACAATAATCGCACATACCATCAAAGCTCAATAACCAAGAGATACTCATGAATGAGGGCTTTCGTGTTGGCTTTGCTTCCTTCTCATTTTCAAATTTACTTTCAGATTTCACAAACACATACAGTAAAAGAAATAGTAAAAAATTGGGTTGTGGAGGCTAATCTCACGAAGCTACATAGAATGCTCCTTAAGGTCGAGGCAATGATTGACATTACGGGGCATAGTTATGTAAGTTTCCCTGCCAGCATAATCAAAAAACAATGGGATGTTTGACTTGAAGAAGCCACCATACTATGCTATGATGTGGATGGACTCTTTAAGATCTCTTGCTGGAATTAGATCGAAGAGAAGGAGATAAATTGGTGGTACGTGAAAAACTTCTTTCTAATTTTATGATAGACGTACCAAATGCAATAGACGCACATGTGGAAAAATTAAAAAATATTCCTAACAATAGGATAAATGAGGTAACTAGAATATTCTTTCTAGAGTCTATCAATAATAGGATAAATGATTACCTAAAAAAAAACTTTTTTAAAAAAAGAAACTAATATCTTTGGTGATTATTTTGCTTTTGTGTTTGAAAGGCAATGTGCTTTTCGCTCGTTAAAGCTTTAAACATTGTAGCTTCCCACTAAAAGCACACGGAGCCCTAAACGCCTCACCAAAAGTTCCATTGTCATAAAACCCAAAGTGCTGAAGAACTAACAGCTGCCATTGTCACAGAACCCTAAGCGGCAAAGAACCAAGGCTTCTATTCTCACACAAGAATAAGTGCCCATATCGTCAAAGCTCAACAACCAAGAGCTACTTATGGATGAAGACTCTGTGCTAGCTTTGCTTCTTTCTCATTTCAAATTTACTTGCAGATTCAACTTACAGTAAAAGAAATAGGATAAATTTTAGGTGTGGATGCTAATCTAAGGAAGCTACACAAAATGCTCCTTAAGCTCCAAATGATGATTGACATTGTGGAGCGTAGTTATGCAACTTTCCCTGCCAGCATAATCAAGAAACCGTGGGATGTTTGGCTTCAAGAAGACACCATACTTTGCTATGGTGTGGATGTCCTCTTTGAAGATCTCTTGCTGGAGTTAGATCGAAGAGAATGAGATAAATGGCTGGTACGTGACAAACTGCTTTCTAATTTTATGATAGACGTACCAAATGCAAAAGACGAACATGTGAAAACCTTAGAAAACATTGTTAATAATAGGATAGATGAGGTAATTAGAATATTCTTTCTATAGTCTCTCAATAATAGGATAAATGATTATCTTAAAAATATTTTTTTAATAAAAAAAACTAATAGCTTTAGTTTTTGTTTTGCTTTTGTGTTTGAAAGGCAATGTGCTTTTCGCACGTTAAATCTTTAAATATTGTAGCTTCCCACTATAGGCACACGGCGCCCTATGAACCTTACCATGGCTTGCATTGTCACAGAACACTAAATGTCGAAGAACCAAGGCTGCCATTCTCACAGAATAATAATCGCATGTACAGTCAAAGCTCAACAACCAAAAGATACTCATGGATGAGGACTTCCTTGTTGGCTTTGCTTCCTTCTCATTTTCAAATTTACTAACTGATTTCACAAAACATGCAGTAAAGGAAATAGTAAAAATTTGGGTTGTGGTTGCTAATCTCACGAAGTTACACAGAATGCTCCTTAAGGTCCATGCGATGATTGACAGTGTGGAGCATAGTTATGCAAGTTTCCCTGCCAGCATAATCAAGAAATCATGTGATGTTTGGCTTGGAGAAGCCACCATACCTTACTATGATGTGGATAGCCTCTTTGAAGATCTCTTGTTGGAATTAGATTGAAGAGAAGGAGATAAATGGGTGGTACATGACAAACTACTTTCTAATTTTATGATAGACGTACCAAATACAATAGATGAGCATGTGGAAAACTTAGAAAATATGGGTAACAATAGGATAAATGAGGTAATTAGGATATTCTCTCTAGAGTCTATCAATAATAGGATAAATGATTATCCTAAAGACAACTGTTTTTTTTAAAATAACTAATATCTTTAGTGTTTGTTTT